>NC_056726.1:1594239838-1594517338 GCF_019279795.1 Protopterus annectens
AAAGTGTGTATAAAAAATATATAAAAAATTGTGTGTAAAAACATATATTAAGAATCTAGAAGTTGATGTTCTATAATACAAGATGGATATTTATACAGTCTCAAAATTTACAAAATCTTCTCCACTTCAAAATGCAAGAAATGTTACAGTTTTCATTTATGCCAGGAGAACTAAACGCATTTAGCAATAGTTGCCACTCTAATTCACGACATTCAAGAATTACAGATGTAGGGCCTCCTCTAATGTCAGATGTAATCTGGTCAATAGCAATAAAAGAAAAAGAGTGGTCTTTGTTGGTTTCTGTATGTTTAGCTAGTCCGTTGTCAATTTTACTTTTCTTTATAGCATATAAGTGTTCCTGGATTCTATTTTTAAATTTTCGGTCAGTTTTTCCGATGTAGAATGCAGGACAAATATTACACTGTGCTAAATAAATAATACTTTTAGAGTTACAGTCGAGTCTGTGGTGTATCAAGTATTTTTTGTTGTTAATCACAAATGTGTTTGTTGATTTTACACTATGACACTGGTTACAAGTCCCACATGGGAAACAGCCTAGAGTCCTATGTTTGAATGCTGTTTCCTTGGTTTCTAGTAAGTTTTTCAGGTTAACTCCTTTCTTGTAAATAATAGTAAATGAGTACCCTAACCGGTCCAATAGGGAACTATCTCTGCCTAATAGTTGCCAGTTTTTGTACAATATAAACTTAATATGTTTACTATCATTGTTGAAGACAGTGATAAAACTCGGTCTAGATGTACTTGAAAGTGTGACTGAAGTTGAAAATGAAGTTGATAAGTTAGTTACCAGTGCATCAGCTTCACTGACAATACTGGTCTGCAAAGGGTCAATTGGTTCACATCTTGAATGGTCACTAGTAGTTTCCTTGACGTGAAGAATAGGTTTATAAAAACCTTTACTTCGTTTGTTTGTGACCTCTGAAACTAGATCGAAGACAAGTTTGTCAGGGTACCCCCTATTCTTAAACATGTATAGTAAGTTGTCACACTCTTTGGTAAAGTCAGCTTCAAGTGAACATAATCTAGCTGCACGTACTAGTTGTCCCTTGATTATAGAGCGTTTCTGTTTAAAGGGGTGTGCACTCGAGAAATGGAGAAATGAGTTGCAGTAAGTTGGTTTCCTGTAGATGTTAGAATAGAAACCAGTTCTATTCAGTAGTTTAGACAGTCTCACATCAAGATATTCGATGTTGGTTGAATCAAATTTAAAAGTAAATTTGAAAAAGGTAGTCGTATTGTTGAGGTATTCAATAAATGAAGTAGCCTCACCTAAACTACCTTTAAAAATAATGAATATGTCGTCAAGGAATCTTGTATAGTACTTTACAAGACTCTTTTTGTCAGGGATGTTGAAAATGAATCTTTTCTCCCAAAAAGCGACAACGATGTTTGCTAGACTGGCTCCACAAGGGGAGCCCATTGCTACCCCTTGTTTTTGTAAATAAATTTGGTTGTTGAACATAAAGTAGTTATTAGTTAAAATGATGTCAATCAGTTCACTTACTAGGTCAATCTCATTTTCCAATGCATCCATCTCTTTGAGTATCAAAGATGTCCATTCAACCGCTTCCAAGTGTGGAATAGAGGTGTAGAGGTCTACAACGTCTATTGTTAAAAAGTTGTCACAAGGTTCTAAAATGACCTCGTTTAAGTCGGTCAGTAATGACCAAGAGTCTTTACAGACTCGTGGAATTGATTTTAGAAATTTCTGCAAAATCAAGTCCACTACTTTGGCACAGGGGTAGGTCAGAGAGCCTCTACCATCAATCAATGGTCTCATAGGTGGATTAGACAAGTTTTTGTGAATTTTAGGGATTCGGAACATAATAGGTAGTCTAGGAAATGTAATACTGATATAATTGAAAGTGTCAATGTTAATCCTTCCTTCTATGAACAGGTCCCTAAAGTAACTTTTGACCCTTGACAATGCAATGTTATGTTCATTTATTGAAGCTATTTCATAAGCAGCACTGTCAAGTACTGTCTCCATCCTGTTGTTGTAATCACTATAGTCCATAATGACAAGTCCCCCTCCTTTGTCCGGCTTTATACATCTAATAGATTGAGATCTTAAAAACTCTAAAGCTTGAAGTTGTTCATGGCTTGTATTATTAGTGCTTTTTATCTCATTACGTAAAAAAGGAATGTGTCTAATGTCTAATTCACACATGTTTTCAAAATTCTTTAATAAAGGGTGTAATGGCGGGTTAAAGACACTAGCAATTTTAAGCATAGTGTTATGGGTGTTGTTGTTCCCTAGTAGAAAAGTAAGATTAAGTTTCCTGACGAAACATTTTAATTCGATAATAGTCCGCGCCAAATTCATGTTTTTGTTCGGTACAAATGTACTGCCCTTAGCTAACAGGTCTATCAACATAGGGTCAATAGGTATAGAAGAAAAGTTGTAAATGTTAAAGTCATTGTTAAAGTTTTTTAGTATAACTGGTTTGGGGTCACGTGATGTTGGTGAATCTTCGATTAACGTTTCTTCCTGTTCCAACCTTTGTTCCTCTGGTTCCGAGGTGTTTTGAAGTTGGATCTGTTCATAGTTTGTCCATCTAGGTGAAAACCCTGCTCATTACCCACTCGGTCTGTTGGTCTCTCAGCCTGTTGTTGATGTTGACCTTTAGAGTTGTCTCTATTGTTAGCCTGTAGTCTTTCACTGCGTCTCACAGCTTCTGTGGGTGGACACAAGTCAGAGTCATCACCTAAATTACAGTCATGAGAGTTGTTGTTGAAACGATTGGCCTCAATGTTATTGAATGTCAGTGTCTCGTTGTTCCAGACTTGAGATGTTTTAGGTCTAGGATAAGCTGAGCCATTAGAGTAAGCCAAACGGTCACGGTTAAGTTTCCTTATTTTATTCACTTTAAGTTTTTCTATCATTTGGTCAATACTTGAAAACACCCTATCGTAGTCATACTTGTATCTAGTAAAGTTAATATCTGCTTTAACATCAATATCGAGGCTGTTAACTTCTACTAATAGTTCATCAATTTGAACTGTATAATGCTTAATCATAAGTTCCATAAGGGTAAAACCAGAATTATCAAACAAGTTCAACAGTTCTTTATGGAACATTGAATCTGGTACCAAACCAGTTGGAAACTGATAGTTTCTCAGCCCTTTTGGTACAAGTCTTTCCTTTAAGCATTGCTTAAAATAAACTACTTCTAGTTGAAGTTTTTTTATTTTGACTAATTTAAAGTCAAGAGTCTTTAATTTTTCTGAAATTATAGGTCTACTTACAGGTTCAAGTGGGGTGTTACCGATCAGTTGCTCCTGGTTTAATTGGAAGCCTGATGTCAGGTTGTCAAAATTGTTGACCCATTCGGTAAAGTTAGAAACATTCACAAACCCTGTGTTGTTACAAGTGGTTGAGTTCGTAATATTTACGCCCAAATCATGTTGGTTTCCACTTCTTTGGATCTGGCCTGGTGGAATACTGTTAGTGGAAACAATGTCTCCATTCGTTTTACTAGGTAGATCATCAGGGTTAGCTGTACCAAGTTCTTGAACATTTCCGCTTCTCAAAATCTGACCAGGCGGTATACTGTTCGTACAGTTTGATACGTCGTTCCCATTCCTGAGTTGGTTCTCCTCTCTAGAAACAGGGTAAATCGAAGGTCCACTTAACTGGAGTGCACTTAAAGTAGTTGGTATACTTTTGCTGTTATTCTCAATGGCATCCAAACGGTTGACAATATTGTCTAACCTTTGAGTAAGCGTGTTGAAAAAAGACGCTATATTCGCTTGTTCCATTGGTGTGTTAGAGCGAAATAAGTTCGGACTAGGAGGGCTAGTAGGCACTTCAGTAGTCATGTCAAACAGTTAAACGGTAAGCCAAACAATCCAACACTTGAAAACAAACTAAACTCGAAAAGACGATGAAACCAAAAGTGCCTTGCCACAACCACTGTTCTTGTTGTTAGATTTGATAAGTTAATAACTACGATAAATCACAATAACGTTCAGAAAGTTTATTACAACAGACAACGTTTTCGTCACTATGTTATAGTAACTTCCTCAAAAAACAATTTACAAGTTCCAAAGTTCAGGTAGTTTAAAAAATGCCTCCAAAAGTGGTTCATCCTATCACGTTATAGTGACCTTGAATGAAATTAATTGCCATAGAGACTAATAGTACCTAGTTAACTCTAATATGCTCACTAGTAGTAAGTTGGTAAAATAAACTAGTGTGCATGTACTATCTATATAGTGTGTTAGTGAACGAACATTTAGAGTATCTAATAGTTGTTTAAAATTTTTACATTCTAACAAGTGTGTATATATATAAATGTAGATGTGAATATAAAAAACATATATATATATATACAAAAATAAAAATTTTTAATGTGTATATAAATACATATGTATCAGGTAAATGTATAGAATAAAAAAGTGTGTATAAAAAATATATAAAAAAATTGTGTGTAAAAACACATTTGTGATTAACAACAAAAAATACTTGATACACCACAGACTCGACTGTAACTCTAAAAGTATTATTTATTTAGCACAGTGTAATATTTGTCCTGCATTCTACATCGGAAAAACTGACCGAAAATTTAAAATTTAAAAATAGAATCCAGGAACACTTATATGCTATAAAGAAAAGTAAAATTGACAACGCACTAGCTAAACATACAGAAACCAACAAAGACCACTCTTTTTCTTTTATTGCTATTGACCAGATTACATCTGACATTAGAGGAGGCCCTACATCTGTAATTCTTGAATGTCGTGAATTAGAGTGGCAACTATTGCTAAATGCGTTTAGTTCTCCTGGCATAAATGAAAACTGTAACATTTCTTGCATTTTGAAGTGGAGAAGATTTTGTAAATTTTGAGACTGTATAAATATCCATCTTGTATTATAGAACATCAACTTCTAGATTCTTAATATATGTTTTTACACACAATTTTTTATATATTTTTATACACACTTTTTTATTCTATACATTTACCTGATACATATGTATTTATATACACATTAAAAATTTTTATTTTTGTATATATATATATATATATGTTTTTTATATTCACATCTACATTTATATATATACACACTTGTTAGAATGTAAAAATTTTAAACAACTATTAGATACTCTAAATGTTCGTTCACTAACACACTATATAGATAGTACATGCACACTAGTTTATTTTACCAACTTACTACTAGTGAGCATATTAGAGTTAACTAGGTACTATTAATCTCTATGGCAATTAATTTCATTCAAGGTCACTATAACGTGATAGGATGAACCACTTTTGGAGGCATTTTTTAAACTACCTGAACTTTGGAACTTGTAAATTGTTTTTTGAGGAAGTTACTATAACATAGTGACGAAAACGTTGTCTGTTGTAATAAACTTTCTGAACGTTATTGTGATTTATCGTAGTTATTAACTTATCAAATCTAACAACAAGAACAGTGGTTGTGGCAAGGCACTTTTGAAATACAAGGAGATTGTCACTTAAAGAATCTAAGAGGGTCCCAGACTTAGAGATTCTACCTTTCGTAGAAGTCAGTATCCAGTCTATTGTAGTATCCTTGTTTATATTCAAATGATTGGGAGTGGTGATCCATTGTTTTAGACCATATAGATTTATTATGGGTGGGCTTAGTGGAGAGAGAGACAACCAGTCAGTACTGAAGTCACCTAATAATAGTTTTTTGTCTGTGATGTTGGATGCTGCCCAGCAAAAGAGATCTTCTGCTGTGCTATGATCTTCTCCATGCAGGATATAAGCTGCTATTATGTACAAGGATTTGTGCTGATTTAATCTGAATGTAGATGGGAGAATTATAGTTTTTTTTTTTTTTTTTTTTTTTGAATGGGGGAGTGTTAGAGGTGATAGCATGAGCTGTAGAGTGTTTTTATAGAATATCACAACTGTACCAGCTCTGTTATGTTTTCTGTCTGCCTGAGTATAATATGTTGGATATGCGTGGAATTCTAGTAAATTGTTATAGATGCTTCTAATGTTAATACAGATGATAAGAATAAAAGAGTTTGCGGTGTTGCATGGGAGAGATGGGATCAATACAGGAAGTAGGGTAGGATGAGTGCGGAGTACAGATTGGGCTAGGATTAACGTGTATGTCACCACTGCATTTTAAGTTTTGGAAGATGCAGTGATAGATTGTCGGCCACTTTAATTTGTTTTTGGTTTCAGGCTGAGTTGCTGGTTATGGTGTTCTAAAGGTTTATTTCATATTTAAGGAAATCTACAGTTTTGAGAAAAATAAAGTGGGAGGTATGTCTGGTGAGGTCATATGGAACTTTACTGGCTTTCTTAGTGAGGTACAAGATGAGGGGATTTAAATGAGTGGAAGAGTGCATAAGTGATAGGAGGTTATATGGCTGAGGAGTAGGAGAAAGGAGAGAGAGTGAGTACTGGTAAATATATCATGACTGGAGAGAGAGAAGAGAGAGAGGATGGGCTGGGTGTGTAGGCCTATCTGAAGAGCGGGCTTAAATAGGTCTGCTTTAGTGGTGGTGGAATGTTGTGGTGGAACAGGCTTGAAAATATATTATGTGAATTAGGTAGGAGCCTGTAATGTGCACACTGTATGAATTTAGAATGGACTGGACCCTGTATGCCTGAGCTAGGAAATATTATAGTAGTGGGTTACCGAGTAATGTTTAGAAGTCTGAGGATAGGGATTGACTTAAGCTTATGCATCTTGAGAGAAGTGTAGAATTTAGTGGAATATCTGAGCTAAGGGTAGGTGTTTGAATGCACTGTGTGGCTTTAAGAGGTTAGTCAGATAATGTGAATAGAGGGTACATTACAGAAAACATACATCTGAGGTTCGGGGGATTAGCTAGGGAACTGGTAATGGGAGGGGAGCAAAGTAGGCCACATTCCCATGCTTGTTGTGAATCAGGCAGTCAGTCTGCAGTTGTTCAGTAGAGTTTGCCCCTGCCTAAGAAGGACATGGGTGGGAGGTTGGCATAATGGTTAAGGTGTTTACCTTACAAACATAGGGTGCAGGGTTTGATTCTCACATGGGGTAACTGGCTAGGCTAAAAATGGCCTACAAGGGCAGTTAGTCTAGTACTAATCTATGAACCTATTAGCAGGTAAGAGTAAATATGTTTATATATTTATTTAACTATGTTTGCATGTCATTAAGAAGTATGAAGCTCTATAATAAGAAGCACGAATCTCAAATACCTGACTTTACTGACTGACTGCAGCAATTTACCAGAAAATCAAACAGGCCAAAAATATTAGACAATACTGGGTACATTCTGCAGAATTCTGAACAGTTTAGAGAAATGGTGATATGTGATGAAGACAGAAGCCCTGAAATAAGTGGTATTATTTTTACAATGATGTTGGCAGTGATCTACTAGATATTTTTGAAAATATTTCTGGCTTTTGTGTGGAGTAAATTGTAATACTTGGAACGTGTTTAAATGGAGCAAAGGTGAAATACTATTGCATAGCCATGAAACACCGTGGCTATAATTGCTAGGTGAGAGGTTGGGTTTGTCAGGATGGAAGTAACTGACACTCTTGTCATTTGCTCTGATTAAGCAGTCACTATCTGGCTTTACAGGACTAGTCTGCATTTGTGAGAA
Organism: Protopterus annectens; assembly: GCF_019279795.1. Classification (NCBI taxonomy): domain Eukaryota; kingdom Metazoa; phylum Chordata; order Ceratodontiformes; family Protopteridae; genus Protopterus; species Protopterus annectens. Next base: position 1,594,247,455 of record NC_056726.1, read on the forward strand.
GAAAGATTGGACACCTAATACATCAAGACAGAGTAGGTATAATTGCTGAAGCTGTCTGTGAAGGAAAATTGACTGGCTGCCTGCAGCCATCTTTCAAGTATTCTAGCTTTGTGGACCTATTGTGATTTATGTAAATATTTTAATATGTGGCAACTGATTGCTTGGAATGAAGGGGAACTACATCACATGACTATCCTCTTTTATCACAAGCTGACATATAAATTGCACAAAGAAGTATCTATAACTGCTTGTGGGATGGGTATGGGTAAAAGTAATTGACCCTGTTGTCACTTGCTCAGTCTAACAGTCATCTTTTGAAAAATAAAGGATAAAATACATCTAGGTCTAAATAAGTCATTGTTCTACTTTATTTGTCATTCATTAGGCCTATCAATGAGTACAATGCCCCCTTTGGTATGTGCCTAACCAGGCATATCCAACAGTTGGAATGCCCATAGAGATTCCTTACAAAAAGAATAGAGGACATAAGTAGCATGTCCTATGCAGACCACCTCAAGGCTCTATCCTTGTATTCTGTCTCCTACAGGCTGTTGACAAGAGATCTATGCCTGGCATACAAGGCATTGTCAGACCCCCACTCTGATGGAGCTCCTGCATATCTGCAAAACAAACAACACCAGAATTACCCATTCTAAAGACTTAAACCTTGCCTGTGATATAAACAGGACCTTCTGCAGAGACAGGTATGTATCCCAGAGACTACCCCTTCTCTGGAACAGGCTCCCCATCCATTTGAAGCAGAGTTCCTTTCTAACCCAATTTAAGTGTAACTTAGACAATTGGATGGGGAACAGGAAATCCATCCCTGGTTTGACACCTAGGTCTCTAATGGACACAGGCAGCCTGTTAATGGTTCATCACCCAGGCCCCTGCTTGTAAATGTGTCACCTCCCAAGCCCCTGCTTACACTTATCAAGGTTAGCAGAACTTTCAGAGATTTGGAATGCATGGCTAGGCTCAAAAAGACTCTTGTGGTTGTTAGCCTAGTAAACACCTATGAACCTATGAACCTATCAAGTCATCTCCAGTGAAAGAGTTGGCTCACAGCATAAATCGCTAGTTGCCAAAATGAAATGCAAGCTGTGGTCAGAGAAGGCTGTAAGGCCAACAAAGACTAGGCTGCAGACATGCAAACTGACTGAAGAGAAAGCCCAACAGCCCAAGGTATTACTCAGGGCACCTCATGAAGAAGAGGAACAGGTGGAGATGAAGAAGAGTGGCAGAGCCTCAAAATAGCATGTGTGAGGACTGAAGAACAGATATGCAGCTGAGCCAGGGATGGAAATAAGGTATGTAAGGACAGCTGGTGGTGGAATGCAGAAGTCCAGGAAGTCATCAAAAGAAAGAAGCAGCGCAAGAAAAAATGGGAGCTGGAATAAACAGACCAGGCTAAGAAGGATTACTGGTTAGCTAATTAACAGGCTAAACGAGGAGTTGCAATGGCAAAGAACAAGGCATCTGGGGCACTCTATCAGCTTCTGGAAAGTAAGTCAGTACATAGCACAAAGAAACGGTATCAGATTGCAAGACAAAGACAGAAAGATAAATAAGACAGTCAGATAGCCTTCATAAGGGATGCTAGCAACAATCTGCTCACCAGTCCACAGGACATAAAATGAAGATGGAAAGAGTATTTCCAGCAGCTTCTGAATGAAGAAAACCCCTACAGAAGCTGTACTGCCAGAGACATCCTACAATGAAAGAAAAGGAGGTGACTGCCATAGAAGAAGTGAGAACAGCACTAAAGAAAATTAAGTCGGGGGGAGCTGCAGGCTCAGATGAGGTCACAGAAAAATAAGACATGGATGTTGAGTGAAATAGGGGAGAAATGGATCCAGAGGGTACTCAAAGCAGTATGGAGAGAAAGGCGTATCCTGGATGACTGCTGAATAAGCATACTAGTGCCAGTGTTCAAGAACAAAATGTACATTCACAACTGTGAGCTGTACAGAGGTATCAGACTCATGTCGCCCTACAAGAACATTCTGGAGAAGGTGATTGATAAACAGACATGCAGAGTAAAACAAAGTAAGATGGAAGATGAGCAGTTCAGATTTAGATCAGGATGTAGCAGAATTGTCCCAATACTTGCAGTAAGAGAGATAGTTGAGAAGAAGCTAGATATGGAGAAAGAGTCCAACTGGGTATTCTTAGACTTTAAGAAAGCATATGACAAATTTCCAAGCAAGCTGATATGGGCAGTCCTGCAGTGTTACGAAGTCCCAGAAACTTTGGTAGAATTACTGCAGGCTGTATACAAGGACCCAATAATTCAAGTATGAGCAGTGTTTGGCCTCAAAGAGGAGGGCCCACTGGGAGTAGGTATGCTCCAAGGTTTAGTTCTAATCCCACTGCCGTTCATGCTGGCGATGAACTACATTAGCAAACAGGTCAGAGGGGAAAGAACAACAAAGTTGCTGCATGCAGATGATGTGGCATTGGAGGCAGTCTCTGAGCAAGAACTTCAGCAAAGGATAGGAGAATGGAATGCAAAACTGAAGGCACATGATGAAATTGAGTACAGATAAGATAGTTGTAATGGCAGCAAATGAATGAGGAGATCAAAGCTAGAATCAGAGGGGCTGCAGCCAACTGGCACAGAGTGTCAGGGGTAGTGCATGACAGATGAATGCCAAAGAAGCTGAAAAATAAGTTGTACAAAAGAGTGGTGTGACCAGTACTGCTGTATGGTACAGAAACCAGGGCATTAATGGCAGAGCAACTGAGGAAGCTAGAGGTGATGGGGATAAAGTGCCTAAGAAGTGTGGTGGGATGCACACTGTAGAGAGATAAAGAAATGAGAACATAAGAGCAGAAACCAAAGTAGCTCCAATTGCAGAGAAGGTCAAAGAGAACAGATTATGGTGGTTCAGGAACATGTAGAATGCAGAAGACAGTCTGGTGAAGATGATTTGGGACAGACAGGAAGAAGGCAAGAAGAAACTAGGGCATCTAGCAAAGAGGTGGATGGACTGTATGAGAAAAAACCTGCAACAGTCAGGTATGAGTATCAAAGAAGGTTTAAGTGTGGCGTTTACTAAAGAGATAGCAACAACTGACATGACACCCAAATCCATACAGAAAAATGAAAATGCAGGTTAATGAGGATGATGTATATACAACTGCACTGGGACAATTATTCAGAGTATCAACCAGGGTAACTATATCTTGGATCTTGTCCTTACTAATATGGGGCATCTTGCACCATTCTCTTGCAAATCTTTTCCACTTGTTAGGTCTGACCATGACGTCATCTCCTTCAAAATAAAATTGAAATTAGATACCTCACCCAATACCTTTAAAAAATTCTCTAACACATACTATCTACTGCTAAGTGACACATTGGCAAGCTTTAAATCCCCTCAAACCCAGTTAACTTCACCAAATAAAATTTGTGAAAACAAATACTACTTTACTACATAAGCATGTAAACAGCTGTACCCTGTAGGAACAGGCACAGGACAAACCCCAGAAACACACCATCATGGTAAAACCATAGTATCAGTAAGCTTTACAGTAAAAGAAGGTGCATTTTGACCAAAAGTTGTTGTTGTTGTGTCTTTTGGCTTTTCCCGTTTAGGGGTCACCACAGTGGAACTCCAGTCTGCTAATGATTGGCAGAAGATTTTTATGTGCCGAGTTGCCGGCCCTGACGCACAACCTTCAACGAAGGTACGCCCATTCACGCATGCCTCCACACAGAAGACACTCTTGCTGAGAATCGAATGGGGAATGCCTTACTGTGAGGCGACATTTGACCAAAAGTAAGAAGAGTAATTCCCAGGATGATAGGCGTCCGCATCACTGAAATAAATAAACTCAAAAGCTTAATAAAATACACTAAATCCAAGTTTGAGACTAAAATAGCTACCCAAGATATTCACAAGGCCTTTTTAGATATGTTTATAATTTAGAGTCACAAAGCAGCAATGTCCTGAGATAATTCTGAATGATATTACCTACACTAAAAATATATTAAACCCACTGACCAATAAATTCAGCTCAGACTTTACCCCTCTCTCCCCTTCATCTATCCCACAAGATATACCTGAAACTGAATTTTCTCAGCTATCACAGAAGACCAAGTCCTAAAGGTTCTATCAAAAGCTAAAAATAACACATGGATGGGTCTTGAAATATCCCAGAATGCATCTTAAGTAGCATGAAGCACAATATATCAACCTCTCATCAGTACTGCTCAGCCTCCATACAGGTTTTATACCAAGTAAATGGAGAATAGCTGTAGTCATTCACCTGCATAATGGAGAAATTTCCACAGACCCAGGCAATTTCAGATCCATAAGTCTGACCAGGCTCATATGGAAAGTCTTATCATGGAAATAATTAAAAAGGACATAGGTAACCTCCAAACAATGGACCCATTTCAGTTTGGATTCATCAAGGGCAGGTCATACTTACTCAACCTGGTGGACTTTTTGGAAAGGTCATCAATACAATGGATGAAGGTAAAACAACACACATCACGTAACTCGAATCCACCACTCAGGTATCTTAGAAAAGATAAATAATTTATTATTTATTTATTTATTTTACATTTGTTAACCGGGAAAGTCCGACTGGATACAGGTCCATTTTCAGCGGATTCCCGGGGAGAATAGCTCCAAATGTACAAAAACAAGTGTAAACACAGTGAAATTATTACAGTGAGATCACAAAACTGAGATTTGTTTAATGATATGTACACACAGGTACATGTTTTTCTTACATACACACAGCAAGGGTTGGAAGCAAGTAGCTGAGAAAGAAATAAAGATTTCATCTGAAAAAGGAAAACACATATATTAAAGGTTGTTATCATACATGGTGTAGTGTTAACTTTAAATCTTTCCAGTAGGTGGGTGATGCACAGAATTTTAAACAGTTTCTCATTTTTGAATTATGTTTGAGTGGTGGTTAGTCAGGGTTTGTACAGGGACAAAGCCACTGCATTTTAGGTATTTCCTAAGGGATTTTTTAAATTGGGATAAGGAGGCGTCAGTGGTGAGTTCAGCAGGAAGTAGGTTCCAGTTTTTAGCGGCAGAGTTGGAGAATAGTGATTCACTAGCTGAATTGTTGGTTTTAACAGTTTGCACTAGCATTTTTTTGGAAGAGCGAAGGGATTTTAGGTTACTGTAGGGGGTAATAATATTTTTCAGTATGGGTGTACTGTCTTGTTGTTAGAGGATTTTGTGAACAACTATTAGTTGGTTATATTGCAGTTGATAGGGTAGTTCAAGCCAGTCTAATGATTGAAGGTTAAGGCAGTGATGGGTTCTAAAAGCTGATCCTGTGGCAAATCTGGCAATGTTATTGTAGCACCTAGTTAATTTATTGAGGTTTGATTTGCTTAGGTTTACGAAGATGGGTGAGGCATAAAGAAGGGTCGATAGCAGATGTGTACGGGCAATTACAGTTCTAGCAGATGGGGTTAAATAAACTGGGAATAAACCAATATGTCACCTACTGGGATGCCAGCTGGCTCATAGATAGGATGCAGGAGATCAAAATAAAGGAAGCTACCTCCACAAAGAGATCAAGAACCATTGAAGTCACCAGGGTCGGGTGCTGGGACCTCTACTGTTTGGCATCTACTTCTGTGAAGTAAAGACCAATACCAAAGGGTTCTGGCTGGCTATGTTTGCAGATGAGTGTGAGGGTTTGGCATAATTATTAAAGTCATTACCTAACAGATGCAAATTATAGGGTTTGATTCTGGCCTCTGGTTATTTGCTAAGATTGTACTAGTCTGCAAACGAATAGCTTAGTATTTACCTAGGACTGCAATCTGAAGGCAATGTTTGAACCCCCCCCCCCCCCCCAGATGACTTCCAGAAGCAAGGTTTTTCCCCAAAGAAATAACTAGTGCCATAATCATGAACTAAAACTAAATGCCAAAAATGCATTATAATATTTCTTGGGAAGTTGTCTACATCCGGGATCTACTGTACTGACAATATACCCTTAAAAATTGGCTCAATTGGTTGGGATTTATGAACTTATGAACTTATGTGGACAGAGACCGACTTTTGACCAACAAGTGTCCACTGACAAAAGAAAGTCTGTCTATACTGCATAGCTTATAACTAAATGGATAGGATCTTGATCTAGAGATGTCACTCTCCCTCTTTACTCAGCCAATCACTGAATATAACACCCTTTGGTATGTATCTGTCCAAATGTATGCAACAACTGGGACACCCACAGAAATACCTTATTAAGAAGATACAAGGACTAAACAATATACTGTACATGGAACTCCTCAAAGCCCTGCCACTATACTCAGTATCCTATAGACTGCTAAGAGGTGACCTGTATCTGGCATAAAAAGCATCCTCTGACCCAGTACTGATGGGCCTACTGCAGATCAGCCAGTCAAATGTCATCAGACAGACTCGGACCTGAGATCTAAACATCTTCTGTAACATCAGCATAACAGTTTACAGGGGCAAGTATATCTCATAGAGGATACCACAGCTCTAGAACACACTCTTCATCCATGTAAAACAAAACTTATCCCTGTCCATATTCAAGCTCGTCTTAGATCTTTGGATGGATAATAAAAAATGTACCCCAGGACTTCTCCCTGTCCTAGTAATGGACAAAGGCAGCTCCTAAATTATTTGTTCCATGCATGGGTACCCTCATATTATCTATTGTATGATCCTAGTCATCCTTGTTAAAGGTAATATATAATGATTGACCATGGGATGGGTAAGGTCAATCTAACACCAAATAGGATATTTTAATTCAAGCACCAAATGGGAAACCAGCTAGGCTTAAAATGGCACACAATGACAGCTAGTCTGGTACTTACATATGAAAAAAGCGAGCCTATTAAAAGTACATGGAGGTATTGCAACGTATTTTACAGTGTATTCTAATAGCTGTGAGCTGAGAAAGTTGCTATAACTGATGGTGACATCAGTGTATGTGTTGGCATGTGTGTGTGTGTGTGTGTGTGTGTGTGTGTGTGTGTGTGTGTGTGTGTGTGTGTGTGTGTGTGTGTGTGTGTGTGTGTGTGTGTGTGTGTGTGTGTGTGTGTGTGTGTGTGTGTGTGTGCGTGTGTGTGTGCACATGTGCATTAAGCAGTATTGTGGCCAGTTGTTTAGAATCTCATCCCTGAGGTGCACACAGTCAATAAATTAATTTCTCTGTATGTGAACTGTTGATGAATACAAATACTGACTCTGCTGTCATTTGCTCAAGTTAAGCAGTCACTAGTTTGGCTTTGTCGAATTAGTGTGCATTTGTGTGACTCTAGCTGGAATACTTTCCTGTGATTATTTTTAGCACTATCAGATATATGAGGTGTGCAGAGTCAAAAATGTAGCCGTAATTGATGGCTATGTGGGTATGTGTGTATTGCCTTTAATGAAAATGACTGCTTGTGCGGGGATAGTGATGTGTCTAAAAGTAGCAAATAGTATGTTGACATTAATTTATTTAACCTTCTGTCACAAACATCAGCACTGTACATAGTAAATAGTCTGTAGTGACCTGGGAAGCATTTATGTGATAGTAACTGATCAATGAGACAGTGTTGCAGTGAATAACCATGCTGTCTCACATAATTTGGATCTCTGGATTAGTTTTTAGCTGTGATTCCTACTGTGTGGAGTTTGCATACATTCCCTGTTTGTGTATGTGTGTTTTACCCAGGTACTTTGCCCCCCCCCCCAAGACCCTCAGCTGTATAATGTATGTCTATGACCATTTGTGCATTTACTTTTATCCCCATCTAACACCAGTAGGATAAACAGAAGGTAGATATATTTTTTAGTGTAGAAAAATGATTAAGGCAGATATCTATTTTGTGGAGAAGGGAGGCAGGCATGATTTCCAGACAGGATTTATGTATCTTTTTAAGCTTTATCATCTAGGTTTGCTGGGATCTACTGTTTTGTTACTTTTGAACATTAAACTTTAGTCGCAAGATAAATTCCTTGAAAGAAAAAATATTTGCTCATAATTTTTGTTTAGACCATCACTGGATCAAAAGGTTGTATAAAATCTATAAGATGCATCTCAGAGCATCTTGAGTCACAAAGTTTCTTTGGGCCTCAATAACTTCCTCCACACTTACTACAGTGGAGTATTGGCCAGTTAGGGTGTGTTAAAATAAAGGTGAAAAAAGCTAAAAAGTAAGACAAACTAAAAAAAAGAAATAGTTAATCTGTCTGGATGGTGTGTGGCAACAATAAATGGAAAACAGGAGGCAGACACTGCAATGGTATAGGGAAGACTAGTACACAGCAGAGGAGATACAATTAAGTCCTTTGTCTAGGGCAACGTTTCACCAGAGTCTGGCCTTGCTGATTGCGGTTAGACATCTGAAATATATATAGCTGATAAAGGAGATATAATGAGTGGGTATTGAGGCAGTTTGTGGATGAAAATGACTGAACCCATTTGTTGTTTGATCACAGATGATCAAGCGCATCAGAACCATAAGGTGAAGCGGGAGCAAGTGCCCTCCCATCTTTAAGCAGACTGCATGAATGTACCCTACCCATCCCTTTAAAGATATGAAAAAGGATAGGTTCTGACTGCATTTGCATCCTATTGGCTGGATGATAATTAACATTCCACTGCTATTTGCAGGCAAGATAGTTGCAGATGCAGTGTAATCACCAGGTTTGATTATTAACTATTCACAGTTTGCCAGCATTTATAACTCAACACTTCAACCAAATTCCTGATCCCAACTAGACTATGAAGCCTCTCAACTTTATATTGCTTTTTGTGTTAAAGACTATTTTTAACTTTCCCTTGCAAGTATACGTCCCTTTAAAAAAAAGCATTTCCATGACTCCTGAGATGAGCATACTTGTTTCTAACTTATGACAATAGTTTTCAAAATGTTAGACCTACAGATGATGCTGTAAGGTATACCTGTAGCTATGTGAGTGCAGTGTAAACAAAACAGTATGCTTACAATGGGAAATATTAAGACAAAATGCTAAAGGCGTTATGTTCCATCATGCTGCTTATTCTTCCTTCTTGCATCTGCATGCAGTGTCTACCCATGGTAAGCCAGTTTTATGTCAGTGGAGCCCTACTTCCAGTCTCTGCTACAACATTAGTAAGTTAAGTTATAGGCTTACAACACTATTAAATGCATTGGTGGCATTCCTTATATATATTACTATTTTGAGATTTCCTCTTGACTTTGATAAAACACTGCACATCTGCAGCCAATCACACCACTGTTTCTCAATGTGGTATGTAAACACTAATGTGTACAATAGAGGTGTGAATTTTATTGACCTCACAATGTTTGCTAAATTGTGCATAATGCCGGTGTTTTATGAAAGTGGATTTTTTTTCCCCATCATTTTTAAGTGCAGATTACCTTGAGGAATATGTGGCAGTTACAGTGAGATGGCAGTAGTTGAGTGACTAGTGGGGGAGTAAGGTTAGTTTGATGTGGATGAGATTCTGTCTTAATATCAAGCTCAACTTAGCCAAAGGCTTATGTTATATATTTGTTTTAAAGTATAGTCCTGAAATATTGTAAAATATCACAGCTATGGGAGCCTTCCTCAAAGTCATGTGCTGGTTAGTGCAAAAGATACTCCCCAGGATTCATGAAGCTCGGCGCAAAGACGGTTTTAACCTTGTGCCGAGCGTCCTCCTTACAGATAGTGCAGCAGCACCATATGAATATTTATTATGAGGGTGCGCTGCCGCATCCTCAACGTGCACAGGAAATGTGTGCAAGTGCAGGGGGCGTGTTTAAGTGCTCTACAGAGGCTTAAACATGCCCCCACAGTTGCACGACCTACAATGCTTACTATTGGAGCCTGCCTCTAATAGTAAGCAATTAATTCAGTGTCCGTGGATATTGAAATGTATGCAAAGCATACAAGAGTGTCTACGAACACTGAAATAAAATCAAAGTAGTAAACACACAAGCACATAGTGGAATGTTGAGCCACTGTCCCTAGAACTATCACAATTAGATTCCCCGTGTCCCTATTCTATATTTGTATTGCTTCATTACTGAAAGCGTAAATGAAGCGCAGCATGTTTGCACGTCGCTGCCCTCTACTTAGCGTAGCTTACACATCAAAATCATCCAAATAGAAAAAACATGCAGAATCAACGTTAACGTCAATAATGTACTGGTTAGAGCATCCGCCTATAAAAACAGGCATTCACGGTTCAAGTCCTACTATAGCACATATCATTTTCCATGTGGAATGTGTATATGAACATATTTATACATCTTTTTTGCTGTATAACCTACATAATAACATGTAAATGTGAACTGGAGTACTGCATGAAATGTTTAACTAATGTCATTTAATCAAAGTGGTAGTGTCATAATGAATAAGGCAATAGTAAGCAGGTGTAAGCACAAACAAGCAGTAGTAAACATATATAAGTACCAGTAAGCAAGTCTAAGTGCGTTTGTGCGGGTATAAGCAGTGCCCACACACATTAAGCTTAGTAGAAGCTAACTGAATTTAAGAAACGGTAATTGGAAGATAGCACAGCCTACCATCGCGCAAACACACACACACACACACACTCGGAACTGCTTAAAAGTGCTTTAATCACTCTGTATCCAATAGCCCTTGTTCGGCCCAGCAACAAAATAAATGGCCTCTGCAAAGGTTAAACCCAGGACTCTGCACACCACAGCCAATGTGATTCACCACTAAGCCATGGCAGATATACATAAATCTGATGTTATCACAAATATATTGTCCAGCACAGTGATGCAACAGCATAGGAAATGTATATAATTATGTAGATGTATGTGCATGTGTATGTACATATATATACTACACACACACACACACACACACACACACACACACACACACACACATATATATATATATATATATATATATATATATATATATATTTATGAAGAATGAACAAAAGAATGAGAAGAAAATCAACATCAACTCCAGTATTATTTAGTGCTGTCAGCTTATGTCATATCAAGCTGGGCAGGGGTGAACAAATCACTGCTACTGAAACCACAGGCAGGATACTACCACTGGGAGTAACATTGTCGATCAGCTAAGTCTACTTTACAAACAAGTACAGGGTAGTCCCTGGTGGGACTACCCAAAAATTGCTAGGTAGTGTGAACTTCCGACCATTACACAAGGAAGGGCAGGTATGTTCAATGACAAAATGGTGGGAGAGCCTGATGATACATGGGTTGGGACAACATACTTGTAGGGTCCCTAACGCTGGGGAGAGGGTAGTGTGTGGAGGTGTGTTATGGCTGTGATAGCAACCGGAGAATGGATTGTTTGCATGTATGTCGAACTCGGGTAGGGTGGAGGAACCATGGGTATGAAATTATGTATCCAGGCGTGTCAGGGTTGGATGGCCTGGTTCTAATTGGACAGCCTCATGGAGGTCAGCGAGTTCGTTATAAGTATATATGCATACACACACGCATACATTTATATGTAGAAATACATTCATTGTACCACATTCATTCCTTTTTCAGACATAAATAACATGAAAGTGCCCCTACAAACCTTGACAGTAGATAGAATAATAGGTTGTGCATAAGAGTGAAGGGATGAATCTGAAAAAATGCAGAAGTGTGTACTTTGTCTGAAGTCAGTGCTGTTCTCAAAAAATAAAATATGAGGACTTTCTCACTATGAAATTGTGGAATCATTCCTGTGATCTGCCTGCTATGGCAACACCAATCACTAAACTGGTCCTGTTTGTAATATAATTTCACCGAACTCGTACATTATTAGCTTTCATGTGTAACGTGTGCGTTACTACATAGTCATAGTTATTCATTTATTGTAGTGTCTTGTTAACGGGAGTGACGATGTAATGAAGTATAGAGTCTAATCTTGAAATAAAGACATGTGTCCCAGGTGGGACAACCCAAAAATTGTGAATAGTGTCCTATGGGTAACTCATTTCACCAATATTTGTGGACTAAATGGTTGGGATGTCTGAGGATACGTGGAGTGAGTCAACCCATGGGATGGGTCTACAGGAGTAGGGAGTGGCCAATGTGTAGTGGTGTGGATACACCGTGTATCCAACTGGAGAATGGATGACTGCTGTGTCAGTGAAGTGTTGGGGTGGGTATTTGGGGAACTAGAATCCATGGGTATATGGATATATATGCAAATGAAGCAGCACAGCAATAGTGCAGTGGTTAGAGCATCCGCCTAACGAACAGACATTCCTAGTTTGAATCCTACTGCAGCACATACCATTTTCCATTGGTAATCTGTATATGAACATATTTTGACATCCGTCTGCTGTATAACTTGCATAATAACAATCAAAAGTGAACTGGAGTGAAGTGTCAGTGTCATAATGAATAAGGCTCTAGTAAGCAGGTTTAAGCATAAATAAGCAGTAGTAAGCATATATAAGCACCAGTAAGCATGTTTAGGTGTGGTTACATGGGGGTAAGCATTGCTACACAGATTAAGCAAAGTAGAAGCTAACTGAGTGCAAGAAACTATAACCGGAGTTTAGCATTGCTTAGCTCACGCACACCCGTGCACAACCACTCACAACTTCTTTAAAGTGCCTTAACCACTCTGTACCCAACGGCTCATGTTCTGCCCAGCAACAAAATAAACATCTTTTGCAAGTCTAGAGCTCAGGACCCCGTACATCACAGTCACAGTAATTAACCACTATGCCATGATAGCAATACATATAAAGGAGGTATCAGCAAACTAATCCTCACCACAGAGAAATCAAATCAAACATGCAAACTGAATCTATGTATAGTGTAATGTTCTATAACCCGCCACAGACCATAAATATGTGAATTGGAGTACTGCAGTTAACACTGAGATGAGGTGTCACTGTAATAAAGTTTTGAAGACCCCAGGACCCCATACAGTGTATGTACAGATGAATCACGGATACCAGACACACATATAACCTGTAATGAATAAGACATCTTTGACAAAAGGCAAATATAATGCTAGATAACCAATAAGCAATGCTAACCGCAGCACAGCCCAACTAAGTAATTGTAAGCAATGTGTAGGGAAGCCAATACAATATGCCCACAGGTACACCTCTTTAAGCAGTGCCAACCTGATGTAAGCAGGTGTGCCCATAGCTTAGCCTTTTCGAAACCATCCAATTACGGAAAAGTGCAGGAATCCGACCCTACTTAAACCGAAGAGGCAGGAATATGGCTCATAACTGGTTGTAGCATCCCCCTGCAGGCAGAATGGCTGGAGTGGGAGAAGGCACTCACTTTAGAGCACAGCGCTGGGGCATCCAGGTGTCCAAATTCATGGTATGGCTCCTGGTAAAGCACCATGCCAGGAGACTACTGCAGGGCCAGTACTAGGGCTCACAGTACAAAACGGAGGCCTGGGACAGTCTCGCCTGTGACCTCACTAGTGCCACAGTTATCCCCCGGACTAGTGAGCAGGTCAGGCACCACCATGCAGATCTGAAGCAGTGGAGGGGGGATGTCCTGGAACAGTGGATCCAGAAAGCAAGGCAGATGCAGAATGCCCCAGAACTAAGTACTCCTTCCACTACATAGTTAATAATTGCCTAGTTTGTGTATACTATGGATAGGTATGGCTAAATATCACTGTACTTCTCTGACAGCTGTAGATGAGCGCGCTGCATACCAGCAAACCTAAGATGCTAGGCTGCAAAGGATGCATCGTGAGGCAGGTTAGTAAATAGCCTGCATGTACTGTCATAACAAAGAAATGTAAGAGCCTCAGAAAGGGTTGTACCAGTATACAGAATTGTGTAATATGCTGCGAATAAAGGTGTAACCCCTGCATTGCTTCTGTTTACTCAGCAGTCATATGTTGTTTTACTGTTGCAGTTATTAAATAGTACTGTTGTAGTAAGCAGTATTACCCACACTGTGGTATGCAGATGAAATGTGTATGAAGTGCTGTATAACAATATTGGAAGTGCAAACAGGTCAATCACATTAGAAAAAATACATTGCAAAGCCTCACAACAATTGCCTAGTAGAATAGTGTACAGTGATCTTAACTGTAATGCTTTTGTCACACGCAGCAGGGCTTTGGATCCCAGGAGCCCTAGTAAGTTGTATGCATAATCATTCCACACAACTGCACACAGTTTGTTAGAATGTTCAGAGAGAAAGCTGTATGCATATTTACACTTAACAACTGTACAAATATTTCTAGAATGCTCATATAGAGAGTGGTATGCATATTCATACCCCTCAACTGTTCCAATCTGCCCAGTATGTCCTGATAAATGGCCCACATCACCTACCTTTTGCCCTGTTCCCCTGACAAATTAGTGTGATGATCCAAGAAATGTAGGCAGCTGTTAATGATATATAACTGATAGTCAGACTTGTACATAGTCAAAGAATGTACATGCAAACATACCTGTCATCCCAGCATCTCACCCAAAGTGTATGAGAGCAGTCTCAAAACATGTTGCATTAACACCTGCATCTTGTCAAGCCTGTATGTAAGACACAGGTCCCGTACATACTAATCTACAAACATACCATTGCACAATATAAATTTGGTAGTGTAATAATACATGTAAGGGACAGACCACTGCAGTGACTACGAATGTTGTGAAAACTGCAAGGATATATTAGTTGTTAATTGAACTCTCTCTCTCACCCCTACCATATGTGCAAAAATAACCGATTTACACAACTCATTTGGTATGTCTACACTCCTAACCTTTGTTGGGACATATGTCCTATTGGTTTATAAATATTCACATCTGTTTCTATGCATGTGCCATGTTAAAATATTCCCATATTGGTGGCCTGTTGCCATCAATGAAACCTGCATGTTGTTGTAATGGCCACTGTTTACCCATATATGCATGTGGTCTGCCTGCTCTGTAACTATTTTATATCTGGTGCCCTGGGTAATGGGAATACCTATGCATGCTGTTATACCTAACCGTGAATGCTGTTAACTATTACTAACCCATATCTGCCTTAAACATGTTACAACATAGCTTGTATGGGAAGGCCGGTCCCAGCGGACCCACCTGACCCAACTCA
The DNA here is from genome assembly GCF_019279795.1 of Protopterus annectens. Taxonomy (NCBI): domain Eukaryota; kingdom Metazoa; phylum Chordata; order Ceratodontiformes; family Protopteridae; genus Protopterus; species Protopterus annectens. The sequence goes on from NC_056726.1 coordinate 1,594,262,483, forward strand.
GCTGGCCATGGCACCGGCACCAGCACATCTGGGGCCCAGCCTGGGACCTCCTCGCCTGTTGGTCCTGCACCACCTTCGGGTGGAACTGCCACAGGGGATGAGGCTTGGCCCCCCCTGGGAGCGGGTGTGGACAGGAACCTGTCACCCATGGTACAATCTGGGCCGTAGTGCATAGGAAGTTCGACAGGGAGATTCAAGACCTCCTACGCCAGCTTGAGGGGCGAGTGGCACAACTAGAGGATGAGCTTGCCCCTCCTATACAGCCTCCAGCACAGCCACCTTCTGGGCTGTGAAGGTGCAGTGGTGACTGCCCATGGGTGGGGACGTCAGTCCCACTGTATCCATTTGTGGGCTTATGGGCTTGCGAATTCCAAACACCCCTCCCTGTCCAAGGTGTCCCCCCCACGTGTCATATGCAGCCCCTGTACGCGTCTTGTTTGTCTGGTCTGTCACCTATCCTCCCTGATCCTACCTACTCTCCTTCCCCAACATCCCACGCTCACTTAAAAATAAAAGGGAAAAAGGGCAATCTGTTCCTGCAAAAAAAGCACACCCCATACATAGCTATCCATTTTGCACACATGTCCACTGGACACATGCAAATGTTTCTAATTGGCATCACAACATACTACTGTTGTCCTCACCCGTCTCTCAGGCTTGTGAGTGTCCAAATGTAATGCCAAATTTATTGCATATGGACAGCAGTTGCGTAGAGGAAATGGACAGCTAAGGACCTTCCCTACACCCTTCCTGCACATCCCTAGCTACCTTGCCTGCTGTCTTTCGCTCTTTGTGCTCCTTTTTCACCACTTTCCTATCACCCCTTTTTTCTTTTCTTTTAAAGAAATTAGCACGGGGGTAAGCGGGAGTAAGCACTTTTAAGCAGCAGTGAGCGGGTTCCAGCCGTTTGTGCAGGGGTAAGCACTGTCTACACAGGTTAAGCAATCTAGAAGGTAACTGAGTGTAAGGAACTCTAAACAAAAGTAACCACTGCTTATCATCGCGCAAACCCGTGCACACCCACTCACAACTGCTTAAAAGTGCCTTAATCACTCCGTATCCAACAGCCCTTGTTCTGCCCAGCAACAAAATAAACGGTTTCTGCAAGGCTCAAAAGCAGGACCTTCCACACCACAGCCAATGTGATTTACCACTAAGCCATGGCAGATATACAGACATCTGATGTTATCACAAACATATCATCCAGCACAGTCATTCAACAGTATAGGAAATGTATTTCATTATGTAGATGTATGTGTGTGTTTATGTCCAGATATATATACATACAGCAATATAGATATATATAGATATATCAAGAACAAACCACGTGACAACAAAGCATTAAAAAGAATGAAAAGGAAAACACCAGCAACTCCTGCATGATGTAGTGGTGCTGTCCTATGTAATATCAAGACTCCCTCAGACAGACATGTGTCATTAATACACCCAAACATTTTTACATTGCCCAAATACATTACTTTGAGCATTTTATTTACATTAACAAAACAGTTCCTGTCCAATCATAATGTGAGAACAGTACTCTTGCAAGGTGCTGTGTGCAACATCATCATCATTAAAAAGTTAAACGGGGTAACCATAGAGGGACCGGTAGTGTCATGTGTATGCTGGGATCATCTGCATCACGTGTACCTGGAACCTTTAGGAGTCATGTGCATACCAGGATTGTGTGCCTGAGAGAGGGGTGAGGACAACAGTAGTATGTTGTGATGCAAATTAAAAAGATTACATGTGTCCAGTGGACACGTGTGTGAAATGGACAGCTATGTATGTGGCAAACATTGTTCTGGGAACAGATTGGCCTTTTGTTTCCATTTTTATAAGGTGAGAGTGGGATGTTGGCGAGGAGAGTAGGTATGCTTGTGGAGGATAAGTTGGATAGGATGACAGACAAGACTGCATACAGGGGCAGTATATGACACATGTGGGGGGGAAACATCTTGGATGGGGAGGGGCGTTTGCCAGTCACAAGCCCATGAGCCCACAAATGGAAACAGTGGGACGGAGTCCCCACCCATGGGCAGCCACCACTGCACCTTCACAGCCCAAATGTGGCTGTGCTGGGGGCTGTCTAGGAGGGGCAGACTCACCCTATAATTGTGCCACTCTGCCCTTGAGCTGGCGTAGCTGGCCTCGAAACCCCTTATTGACCTCCCTATGCACCACAGCCTGGACTGTACGATGGATGACAAGTTTCTCTCTGGACCTGCTCCCAGTGGGGGCAAGCCCCATCCTCAGTGGTGGTTCCACTTGAAGGTGGTGCAGAGCCAACAGAGGTGGAGGTCCAAAGCTGGGCCCCAGATGTACTGGTGCCTGGTGCCATGGCCAGCTGAAGTGGGACAGGTGGTTCGGCCGGGACCTGCAATCCCATACAGCCTTTGGTGTTGCAGTTCTAACACAGATAAGGCTTAGTAATAGTCAACAGCCGTCAGGATTACTTATAACAGCATATATAGATATTACCATTAACCCAAGACAACAGATGTCATACATTTGCAGAGGGAGCACAACACATGCATATATACTGCATGACAGCTGTCCAAAGCGTAAATGACTTGTGACTGCAGCTATGAACAGTGGCCCATTATTGGCATGTCACTGTGATAACCTCAGACAGTGACTGTCATACCACTGTTTGATGTGATGTATGTCCAATCAGGGATGCGATGTCAGTAACTCTCATCACTGTCACCGTGTACTGACTGCAATCCTCGCACTATGCTTCTGCAGTTCACAGATGTGTGTTCTGTGAGTAACACAAGAAACAAATGGTTCCACACATTGACCAGTCCACATATTACCTTACAGATGGGGGTTTCCTCACAAACAGAGCACTGTGTTGTCAGTTATTAAAACATGCAGACTAGCCATTACCACAAACAACCTGTTAAACTGGCAGTAGTCTGAATGAAGCATAGCTACACGTACATGCTTAAGTGGCACATCACTCTCCTGTCTTTAGGCTATTTTCCACAGTGTGTGTTGTTTGAAGAATATCCAGATTTCATCTGTGATGCTGTTTGCCAAACACCAGATCCAGGTTCCACTCACAGTGACTGCCATGTGCAAACACCAACATGATGTTCCTAGATATTGTACTGTGTTTCCATGCAACTGGCTATGGAAATGTCACCACAGCTGTTCCACATGCAATCAGCTAGAGGAGGACTGCAACAGGTGCAGAGGCCATCACCTGATCTTGACCATCACTTACAAAACACAAGCTGCTGCTGAGCAGGTGTACATCTCCACATCCACCAGAGAGTGTTTGGGAGGGACAGACAGAGGCAAAGTACATCAGAGAAGGGCTGGGAGACTAAAACCTAAGCATTTTCTGTCACACACCTACCAGTACAGGGGTTCAAACCCCTGACTGACTAGCTATTACTATTACAAGTGCATGCAGTTACTCTATGTGTCACATAGCTGACATGTTGGTGTGCTATAAGAACATATATGTGTGCTGGTGAGCGACATCTGCAACAGAGATATAGTAGACATACATTAGGTGTAGCACACATGGCTGTCCACATGAACAGATGTCATTGTCAACACAGCCACACTCTCTAATGGACTCAGACACAGTGGCACACTATGGCAGGCTCACAAGTACACTTCCTAACTACTTAGTTTGCCACACTACAGTAATGCACAGGTATTACATGCACCACATGGGGATATCCTGACGTTTTATGGGTTAAGGCATGTGAACATGTCTAACATTGGTCAGTATGCCAATGGGGTTTATACTGGATGTGACTGTGGTTGGGAATATCATACCCCACACCCAGACACAAGGTGCCAGTACTGACATGCATGTGTGCATTGCTTCATGGGTGTGTAGTGGTTGGCTGTGCAAGATGCCTGTACAAGGCTGGGTGAGGGGGTAATCCTTGGCATCAGGCCACTTGACAATTGTCTGCAGTGTGATTCAGGGGTGTAATGTCTGCAATGTCCCACACAGATGGGTATTGTATTAACTGTCTTGTCATCCTGGTTACTATTGTGTGTGGCCATTGCTTTGCAATGCATGCCATGTCTGTGTTTGATAGTCCTTGACATGGACATTGCCTGGGATGTGCACGTCCCACATTAATGTACAGTGACATGTTTATGTGTACCTGGTTTGCATGTAACATGTTATGTACACAGACTGTTATCATCAGATGTGCCAATCCTGGCCTGGTGTGGCAGGACCTGCTAATAGACAGCAGGTTGACCCTGCACCTGCATTGATAGCATGATACAGGTATTCCCTGGTGTCAGTGGCATTTCTCCATACAGGGCATGTGTGTAAGGCATTGTATGTCCTTTGTGGATCACATTTGATGACACCACATATGTTGCAGGCATCCAGTGGGGAACATAGTGAAGGTGCATTGTCTGCAATTATGTGCCTATTGTACTGGTGGACAGGGTGCCATGCCCTCTTCAGCCCACTGCAATCACACCATGCTTACTATCTGTCAACAATGTGCAGGGTTGTATGGTTGCCAACCTAGTCTCTTGGCTGATTGAAATCTGTAATCCTAGTGAGGTGGACATTGTGACATATAATATGGCCACCATATAGGAAAACTACAAAAACCACTCCTCAACATATCCAGTGGTTAGACACTCACAGCCACCTCCACACAGGATATGACTGGCAAACACACACAAACACACACATGCCATGTCTCGGAATATAACTCCTACCTAATTAGTTTATCACACTACAGCATTACACAGTTATAGCATGTGCTATGGAGATTACTGGGCTACCCCATCCCCAAAGGTGTATTTCACAAGGAATGACATCAGCAGGTTTACCAAAGTAGGGCATTTCAAAATTCCTGCAAGTGAGTAGCCTAAAATGCATTGTTCACAAAATAGACAGTGAGACACACACAAAATATCCACAATTGACATGTGTGGGTATAGAACCCATGACCAAAATCTATATCACACTACTGCATGGAGATGTTATAGGATGCACCACGGGGATTACTAGGGAACATGTTCCCCAAAGGTGTATTTGACAAGGAATGACATCAGCAGGATTACCAAAGTAGGGCATTGTAAATGTCCTGCGAGTGAGTAGGCTATAATGCATTGCTCCCTACACAGACATTGAAACACACACAAAACATACATAACTGCCGTGGTTGTGGATGGAACCCTACCACAGTTCTAAATCACACTCCAGCAGCACAGAGTTACCCGACGTGCTACACAGATTACTGGCTTACAGCATTCCCAGAGATGTATTTCTAGGTGGGTGACATCAGCAGCCTTGCCAAAGTTGATTATATGAATTGTAAGGAGTGTGAGTACTCTAAAAAGCATTGTTCCCTTCTCAGGCAGACAGACACACACACACACACACAGAGTTGGCAAGTCTGGGATTAGAACACCTACCAAACTAGTGTATCACACTACAGCATTATGCATTTACAGGACATGCGACGGAGATTACTGGGTTACTGTAGTCCCAGAGGTGTATTTCTAGGTGGGTGACATCAGCAGGATTGCCAAAGTAGGGCTAATGAATCGTAGTGAGTGTGACTAGCCAAACATGCAGCACTCGCTACACAGGCATAGGAACAGACACCAAAGAATCCACAACTCCCATGTGTGAGATTAGAACCCATACCAGAGTTCTATATCACACTACAGCATTACACTGTTATAGCATGCACCACAGAGATTGTTGGAGTACTCTTTTTCCAAAGGTGTACTCCCCAGTGATTGACATCAGCAGGATTGCCAATGTAGGGCATTTGAATTGTATTAAGTGTGAATAACCTAATTTCCACAATTAGTCTGTATGCATTAATCAATGTCCTGGCCGGACAAAAATACCCCACCTTTGCAGGTCATGAACCCAGGACACTGTATATTATAATCACAGTAACTAACCACTAACCCATCACAACAGTACATGAGACTGAAGTTTCACCACAGTAATCCCAGTATAGGCTAATCAAAGTGAACATGTGAAAGGAATGTATATACAGTTGTCCATAAAAGACCTCCCCAAAGCCAGCTTCATGCTACACAAGGCAGAAGTGACAATGGTTGTGACACCCATGGAGACAGGAGCTGACATTCTACAGATGAATCCTGTACTAAGGTACTGTATGAGCACATTCACTTGTGTATGATTCCTGACATCCCACATGGAACCACAATGCTCACCTCCCAAATAAGCAAGCCAGTCTGATGGTCTCTTGCCATTAACAGAGTATACAACAGAAGGCAGACACTGTTGAAGCAAAAAGGATACTCCAAGGATGCAAACAACTCCTTTACCAGCCACAGTAAGATGTTGCGATCCTCCATGGAATCCTCCAAAGTTGGTTATGTAACTAAAATCACCACAAATTCCACAGACAACCATATACCATTCTATAGTTATGTCCTGAATCTAACAGGCAATGCTGAGATGTGCTTTGAGCTATGACAGAATGGCATTACATAGATTGCTCCCATGGACTGTGCCAATATCCTGGCAGATTGGTTTAGTGACACAGTCACCCCCTCTCACCCCCAAAAGGGCCAATGGCAATATGAACAGAGTTCCATTGGCCAATAATCACAACCACACAGACAGAAACCGCACTATCCACAGCTAAGACTACATCATCCATGGGACCAGACTGTCATGTGTAATCATAACAATGCATCAGGCCTGGCACCCACTGAGTGGCGCACAGCTGTAGTTATCCCACCCCACAAGGGGAGATCCACCTTGGATCCCTGGAACTACTGTCACATCAGTGTGACAAGCCTGATCTGCATGGTCATGGAATGCATTATCAGGGAAGTTTGGAACACAGACATTGGCAAACCTCAAACACTGGACCCCACACAAATTGGGCTCATGGAGGGCCAGTCTTGCCTCCTGAAATGGATTGTCTGCTTTGACTCAGTCTGCATAGTTGTTGATGAGGGTAAGGCAGTCCACAATGCCTATGTGGACCTCGCCAAGCCCTTCAGTACCATACACCAGTCTGGAAACATAGATTAACACACTAATCTGGCCATACATCACTATGCCACTCAATGGTTTGCCACATGGCTTACTGACAGAACCCAAACTGTAGGTGTAACTGTCTCCAAATCCATCCCCAGACAAGTGACAAATGGAGTACCTCAGGGTTCGGTCCTGGGACCACTGTTGTATTAATTCTACATCTCTGTAGTACAGGCCAACAGTACAGGACTCTGGCTAACAAAGGTAACAGATGACTGCAAAATGGGAGTCATTATGAGCCTGGCTGTACTGTATGATATGTTACGGATACCAGCCTGACATCATGCAGGTGGGATAGGGTACTGTTAACATCTTGTGGCCTTGTTGTGTAAGGTCCTGGTTATGGGATCAGCAACAGTTGGTAGTGTATTGTAGGTCAGACATGTTGTGCTGTGGGGGGGAATACCTATTCATGCATGACGTATGTTGTTTGTGCCTGTCAACCCCATTCACGGTACATGTGGACATATATGTTTCTGCTATGTTCCCACCTTATCTACAGATGTATGTCCGTATATACCTATATAGATATAAATATCTGCTTACACATATGTGGATATATATATATATATATATATATCCTCTCTCTCTCCCTCCCTCTCTCTCTCTATATATATATATATATATATATATATATATATATATATATATATATATATATATATATAGATAGATAGATATACATTTGTATCTGTGTAGACATTAATATATTTTCACACACACATACATCTGCATGTTAGACTACATACTCTGTACTGTTGAATGACTGGGCCGGATGCTATGTTTATGAATACAGCAGGGTTAAGCATATCAGAGGTGGCTTAGAGGTAAATCACTTTGGCTATGGTGTGCATGGTCCTTGGTTCAAGAATAGCAGAGGTTGTTTATTTGGTTGCTAGGCAGAACAAGGGCCAATGGATACAGAGTGATTAAGGCACTGCAAAGCAGTTGTAACCATGTTGGCAGGCATGGTATGTCCATTGTGAGTTGCATGTGAAGACACTATAGGTGGTGCAGGTGTCCATTGGGGAACACGGTAGAGGTGCACTGTGTGCATGTACGTGCATACTGGACAGATAGCCAGTGTGACATGCCCTCTGTAGCCCACTGCTATCACTGCATAGTTACTATCAGTGGCCAATATGCAGTGTACTACCCACATATTGGCTATTGCCTAGGCATGTGTGTGGGTATGACACATGGGTTGAGTGTGTGCTCTGGGTAATAGTGGGGTTGCTAACTGTGATTGGCTGGCCTTGATGTCACATGTATGAGTATGGCTTTGCACCCCAGCCTCACAGCTAATGTACATCTGTTATCCCTGTATGGTTGACATTGTGATATAGAGTACAGCCAATATAAAATATATGCAAAACCCCCTCCACATTGCCCACAGGTGTCATACACTTACAACCACCACTACAGAGAATACAAGTCACACACACACACTCACACACCTGTCATATCTGGTATTTGAACCCCTACCTAACTAGTTTATTACACTACAGCAGTATGCACTTATAGTATGCACCACAGACATTACTGAAGTATGTCTTCCCCAAAGGTGTATGTCACAATGAATGACATCAGCAGGATTACCAAAGAAGGGCATTTCAAGTGTACTTTGCATTTTACGTCTTTTAACTGTGTGTGCCCACTGCTTACTGTCATGAAAACACATTTACACCCACTTACAACTGCCTTATTCAGTCCTACATGATATTATTAACAACCCTTGCAAGTCTTGAACCCTGGACCATGCACACCATAGTCACTGGACATACCACTAAAACATCTGGGTTATATACATGTTTCATGGTTTTTAGAATACACATTTTACTACAGCTATTCCACAGTACTGAAAACAAATGGGACAGTCACTTTGTGTACATATGTACAGTACCCTTGAATGTACTGTACTCTGTGAAACAACATAGACAAGTATACATATGTACAACTGTTATAAATAAATACTAAATACATATATGCACTTATGGGATGTGTACACACACACACACACACACACACACACACACACACACACACACACACATATATATATATATATATATATATATATATATATATATATATACACACAGACACAGCTATAGCCATATATGTAAACATGTCTGAATACCCTTTGTGAAACAAAAGGGTTCAAAAGGAATTGACGTGTACACAAAACAGAGGCAACTCTTGTATTATAACTTTTAAATCTTAATCAGTTCACCAGAGAAGGGATGGTTGTTGTGCATGTGGAGTTTGGGGTGGGAATGATGACTAACAAAATATACCCAGAGTATTGTGGAGCTTGGGTGGGGGAATGATGGTTATGGAAATACACCCTGGGGACCACGTCTGTGTCATTGCTCAACACTGGCACAGAAAAATAACATACCCAACAGTAGTCATTCTTGACTGTCTATTTTTTTCTATTCCTGACTATGTAATAATTTGTAGACTCCACTCACCAGAGATGACTACCATGGTGTGCAGCATGTTAAAAGACATAACACATGTGTATGCCTGGCTACAGGATAGTCACACACACACAAACGCACACACTTGCCAGTATTGTGCTTACAAGTCTTGCCTATGTAAAGGTAACTAGTAGAGTGGCATGCAGTTGGGGTATGTGCCACAGAACCCATAAAATTACACTTAATCTGATTCTGTTTCTGAGCTGGGTGACATCACAGGACTGATTACTTGCAGTGGGTAGGGATGAAAAAGGTTGTTTAGCAGATGACAAGGATAAAGGCCAGTGCAAAAGGTGGTTTCTCTTTGGAATGCAGTAAAACTCACTGTCATGACTGGATGCAGACACAAATGCACACACCCGCACATTCAGGAATTTGTTGAGACACGCACAGTTGCCAGTGGTGGGATCAGAACTCCTGCATATCTACAGATTACCATTACAGTACTATGCAGTTACGAGACGCGCCACCGAGATTAAACATTTCAAGGCAGTCAGAATGCCCTTCTAAGATTGAGGACATCAGCGGGAATACTGACAGTTAAGATGTACATAGCTGTAAACCTGTTTGTTTAAAGAAGGAGTCCATTACAACCTGTATGCACAAACAAGACACATCATCTGCAGGTAAGACATAGGTAGGCCTGAGACATATAGTTGCAGCACAACAAGCCCTATACTGGAGTATTTCCATCTGTGGAATGGACAACTAATATCACTATACAGGGTTACAGTGGTCATGTTCATACACATAGAATCACATGACTTGTTTGGATGCATTGACTCCAATTACACAAGGTGACAGTGGGCATGCTCATACACTTAGTAGCACAGGGCTATTTGGGATGCACTGACTCCAACTACACAAGGTTATACTGGGCATGCTCATACACTTAAAAACAAAGGGCTTGTTTGTATGCACTAACTCAAATTACACAAGGTGGCAGTGGGTATGCTCATACACTTAGTAGCACAAGGCTGTTTGGATGCACTCTGATTCTAACCACAGAAGGCCACAGTGGGCATGCTCATATACTTAGATGTACAGAACACATTGTTATGGCTTCTATTGTAAACACACAGGTTTACAGCTATGTACATCTTAACTGTCAGTATATATGCACATCACGCAAGTTTACTACCAGATACCTGTATGTGGCCCATAAATTATATATCTGTGTCTGTGCTGTGTGATACACATGCATACATGTACATGAAGTACTGCCATATATATGTGAAGTATACACAATCATGCATGTGTGGAAGTGACAGACAATTGTTTAACTGGGACACACAGGTGGATGCAAAGTACAGCATGTGTCACACACATTGCTGCCCTGAAAGGCATACTTTGATATCAGGTTGTGGACAATGGCATTATACTTGGAACAGTGGCATGTGCAAGTATAATATGTGAGCCACATTGTCTAATGGTACTGAGGTGCAGGTGTCAAGATGACCTCACCCGGCTGTGTTCGTAGTTGTCATTATTAGCAGGACCGCTCCACTAAGTATATCTGACATTAGTCATCTACACAACGTCTGCTGCTGTCCGTCACCTTAGATGTAGCATTTGATACCAAGCACAATATTGCCACTCGCAGTGATGTCAAGGTACGAGTGGCAACTGCTTGACCAAAACGATGAGCCAATGTCCTGCTGTAATTATGAGGTTGTCCAGTGTAGTCATTCCAGGATGACATGACTGAAAGAAGACAAGCCTTTGTCACAGATCACATGCATCCATGATTCAAGGGAGTGTGGATAATACCTAGGTCACATTTACCCATATAGTGCCATTCCAGGTAAATGTCCTACACACAGAAGTAACGCCCTGTCACCTACAAGACAATTGCATTGGATGTTTAGGGTAACCAGTGCTAGATGTGTGGCTTTCGTAATCCATTTGCTCAATGTATAAACTACAATGGGGAATACTAACATCTGTGCAGTGAGGAACACCTGGCTGAAGGCTCTGTAGTGCACAATAACACTACCACAATATAACTCAGATCCAGACATGTGGGCCATAACACTGGTATGGACCACTCTAGGTGGTGGTGTCCACATATTCATAAAGGCTACTCACAAGTAAAGACCACTACTCCAACATAATTCATCACAGATGAGTCAGGTACAGGTGACAGTGGCAAAAGCTGCCTTCTAGGTTGTATTCTCATGTACATCCACCACCATGTCCTCAGACTACCAACACACATCCATAAATGCGGTATGAAATATTATGGTACATCACCAAATAACCTTTGACTAGTGGACTCTACCTAGCCCTACATCAACTGTGCAAAGTACCCATGTACTGACACAGTTGCATAATGTGTTATGCAATGCAATAATGCCACTGTTTGTAACCAGGTCAGTTGTACACATACCAGGGTCCCTCAGATGTTGTCAGCAGTAACACAGTTGACTGTTGCTGTACACCAGTAAACAACACCCTCATGGTTGGATATGACCTAGATGTACCTGCTCTGGATATGTACATCTCACACTCATACAACATACATGAAAATACCATAGCTGTTGTTGTCCTTTGTACATACAGGTGGCTAAATTCATTACACACATGCACATGGAAGATAGGTCCATGGCTGCTGAATGCTAACAGTACATAAGGTTTGATATCTATGTTGACAGAGGTAATATTCCCTCTCTACTGGTCACCCATGACACCTATCATATCATACAACAATCCATGTGGCATGTATATCATTGGACATGTCCACCAAATGCAATGCCTACAAACATACCCGAATAACAGGATTGTAGAACCTACACACATGGCCTGTATTGACAGACTCAGGAAAATACTGTATGTTCCTGAGTAGTTACAGGTGATATGTCCATGACATGTACAGCCATGTGTGACCCACAGCTCCTACATATACCCCATGTCAACAATTGCAAGCCATGCATGCCGTGTGCTGTCTGGACATTAACCTTATAACCACAATAGCCAGAATGTGCTGGGGTGAGATGTTTATAAGCCACAGACCTCGCACATGCTTGAACAAGTGTAATGCCTAGCTCAAACAGAGCACATTGCTGGCACTCTTCCAGTAATCATGAGGTATGTGTGGCAAATATGATGTGCTCACTGTTGACCATTAAGTGCCCTGGCTTCACAGTGGAACTGTCAACTAACAGTTTGTGGGATCATGACATGGAATATTTCTGTGTGTGTGTCTTGCTGATATGTGCTGTTGGCATAAATGTACACTTAGCTACTCAGTGAAGGTGGTTGTGTGTCCTACCAGTACATGAATACAACATCCATTATGGTGTAATGCTCAGCTAGGTTTTACACATGGTGTGGGGAAGGTGTAGAATGTATCCTCTTGACCTGCTAGTCCACTTACTGATGGAGACTGCATATGTGTACATGTATTGATGTTTGTTGAAATTCCATGCATGTGCAGTGTCTGATGTTTGAAGGTGACTGTTGTCTTAGTACATCATGCAGTTGCAATGCAGCCTCAACATTGCCAAGTGCATATGGTGATATGCTCAAAGTACAGTAAGCTGTACTTTAGTTATGGACAGATGTTTGGACATAACTACTAAGTGGTGGGGCTACTTTGCAGATGACTGATTACTGAGGACAGCTCACAGGTGTGTTACAGCCATTCCTACAATAACCTGTGTAACTGCTAAGCTGTGGTTTTGTTAATTGAAGGGGAAGACACACAACATAGAATGCAGTAAGGCTGACACTGAAGGCAAACCTCTTGACACCTGTAACAGTAACACCTCCCCTGTCCACATATTGTGCATATATCAGCACAATTGGTAAATGAAAGAGTCAATATGCTTTGTAGTGTGCATGATAGTGCTGTAACTCTGTAATACATATCATGAGATAGGCAGCAGTTTGATTCACAGTACTGGCACGTGTGTATGTGTGTGTGTCCATATATGTCACGTATGGTGGGGAATACATCCCAAATGTTTTTCACTCTCGTCTAGACTGCTGTAGACATCTGTACAGAGTGAAGTGTAGAAAGCAAGACATAGGCAGGGGTTTGAATCTCACACATGTCAAGTGTCTGTATGTGTGTGACATAGGTATATATCTTTGTGAATGCACAGTGTGTGTGTGTGTGTGTGTGTGTGTGTGTGTGTGTGTGTGTGTGTGTGTGTGTGTGTGTGTGTGTATGGCTGTCTGGTCCCTTGAGTGAGGCTGTATTTTACCATAGTGAAATGATTTGACCCCCTCCCCCCATCCACTCAATGCAATTGAGTATCCCTGTTGATGTCATCAGTCTTAGAAGGGCATTCTAACCGCCTGTAAACATGTAAGCCCTGGGGTGAGGCTTGTTGTTCCATAGCCTACTGATGAACCTCATCCCCACATACACTCACCTCAGTCTAGTATCTCTGTTGATGTCTTCAGTCTTAGGCCATTCTGACTACCTGTACATGTGTAATCTCTGTGGCACACCTTGTAATTGCGTAGTACTACAATGATGATTTGCACATAAGCAGGGGTTCTCATCCCAACACTGGCAACTGTGTGTGTGTCACAGTTACAGTGTCTGTGAATACCTGAGTGTGTGGGTGTGTTACTGTGTCTGTGAGTCTGTGGGTGTGTATGTGTGTTTGCATCCAGTCATGACAGTGGGTATTACTGTTTCCCAATGAGAAACCACATTTTCCACTGGCCTTTACCCTTGTCATCTGCTAAACCACTCTTTTACCTCCTCCCTGCTCCAGGTAACTATACCTGTGATGTCACCCACTATGGATCTGATGGCTCTGGCCACAGTAGCATACTACACAGCTATCATGCTCTTGGATCATTAGATCAGTAAACATATTTGAAACTTGGGAGATTATAACTATGATGTGGAAGCTACAAAGTGCATGCAGGTATTGTCATACAGACCTGTGATTAGTCTACATTTACATATGGCACACTAACTGAAAACCACTGGCATCCCCCGGCACATGCAATTACACCTGAAAGAGGAAGGCAGAACATCAAGATCAACATGCAGTTACTGTTGTTACACATGATACATACTGTCAAAAGTACAAAATGCATTCTAAATCTGTAGTACATGGTATGTCTGCTGCCTGTCAACACTACTCAACAATATTAATCTACAATTCTTTACCTAGTATGTTCACCCTGTGCATCAGACCATATGAGCATGTCCCTGCACCGATGGTGTGGATGACAGGGATGCGGCACAGGCATCATCATATGCACATGGTGATAATGTTTGCCAGAGGCCTAGGCTGCACCAATGGATGACATCATGTGTGTGGGTTAGGGCCTTTTATCTCATTGGGTGTGTGTGGATGTTATGAGTGTGTTTGTTGAGGTGCCCTACATTTGTTTCTGGTGTGTGTGTATGTGTATGTATGCACACAGGTCTGGCATGGCCTAAACAGGGGTATTATTGACAGCTGCAGACTCTACAGGGTAAGTTTTACAGTTCACAGTGTCCGGCCATGGCCACGTGACCTGCGCCTGCCAGGGGTTGCACAGCCACTACCAGGCAGAGGTCCAGATTGGGTACTGTCTGATGACACATGTCCATTGGAACTGTGTCCCTTTTGGGGCCATCCAGGACCATGTGCACATAGCCTGCTGTGTCCTGGTGTGGACAGCACAGCATCAGCTGCACCGCTGCTGCTACCGCCACTATGGGAGCGGGCATGTGAAGTAGCATGTTCACGTAGACCTTTAACACGTGATGTAGCTGGCCTATATCCAATTGCCTGACACCTCACTCCCACCAGATGTTGTAGCACAGACATTCCATTCTCGAGGATTGACATGCCACGGTCAAGAACTCCCACCATGTCACCCAATCATCTATCCAAAACATCTGCAAGATTATGGTGAGCATTTGCAATTGCCTGGATGTTGTCAGTTAAAGAACAGACAGCAGCCCTCTGAAGCCTCAAACCTTCTCTGTTATGCCATTCAACACATGCCTGTGCCTCCACTACAGCCTGAAACATGCATCTGGTGACACCAGCTGATGTGCTATGTCTTACAGGGGCATGTTGGCCAGAAGACCTCCTACCAGCAGCCCTGGGCACATGCCTGTGTGGGACATCACCAGTCAGTTGGCTGGGATCATGGTGTGCAGGCACACCTTCCATAGTCTCCACACATTCCTGTTTCATGCTGCCACCTACCAACTATCCTTCCACTATGGCCACTGGTGATGAGGTATGTGTAGGCATGAGAACTGTGTGGAGGGATGAGGGGGATACAGGTGGAATGGCAACCAATGGCACAGATTCAGCCCCTGACAACCCTGCCTGTGCCTCAATCATACTATCATCATCACTGCTAGAGTCTGTGGGGACACAAACATCTGGTGGACTGCAGGAGGTCAACGCACCTACATCAACACCTGTGAGAGGCAGACAAGAACTGTACATTACAAGTTATACATCACAGTACAGACACACAGAGACAGACACGCACACACAGACACACACAGACAGACACAGACCCATGACATGGCACCCAACTGCATGCAACATGCATGTGATATGGCAGAGGCATTCAGCTTAGACAATTATAGTGGCAGTTATCATGCATCCCTGAGTTGCACACAACAGCATGCATGTGTTATAGCAGAAGGCATGCACCTTACACAATTATAGTAGTAGTTAGCATACATCCCTGTGTTGCACCATTTGTGTTAGTAGGTTATGCCCCAAACCTGCAACACAATGCATGCACCATGCACCGTTGCACCACACTGCCATGTTTTGTGCAACATATCCCACATTTTAACAGACCATCTCTGACCTGTGTACATCTGCCACTGATGCTTTGTGTTGGCCACTGCCCCTATGTGTGGGGAGGACATGAGCAGAAGGGTATGTTGAGTGAATACTATGTTTGCCTGAGCCCTAGCTTGCATATCTCCCCAAAGCAGTGCATGTCTGTTCAACATTATTCTGCTTACCCCTGAGCTGAGTCTACAGACAATGTGCATGTGGCTGTACACACATGTTTGACATGGCTGTCCCTACTTTGCAATGGTGCCACAGACCAGCACAGGTTAACAGTACACCAGCCTGATGTGTGGCATATGACCTTGCCAATCACATGTAGTATGACATGTCTTCTGCTGAAGTGCTGAATGACATGCATACATGTTTAACACAATGGTTTCCTTTCAGATATACAGTGAGGTAATGGTGTCCCAATGTAGGGACGTGTTATACTAACATGGACCTTCAGCTGACGCAATGTTGTCAGTCCGCCCTACAGATATACAGTGAGATACTGCACATTGAGCTGATGTGAATAGCCATTGCAGGACATCATGTGGCTTCACTATTGCTATACAGTGCGAGTTACAGACACAATTCATAGTCATAACTGTGTTCAGATACAATACATATCTAATGTGGAATGTGACCCACGTTACTGAAGTGTATACACACTAAACCCTAATGTGGAATGTGTGACACAGGTCACTGAAGGGTATACAGATGACACCCCTGCACATCTGCAACCATATTCCTGATGCCTGGAAACTATGCCCAGACATGGCTTAGCAGTACTCCAAGTCCCACATGCCATCTGTGTACCTCATACACATGAGGAGCAACCATGACAGTGATGTCTGACACCAGTAAGGTGAATGTACTGTATCTGTGGCCTGATGTGGTTGTATGTCTATGTTGTGCAGCACATGCATGTATTTGGATACTGTATAGGTGAAAGCTTTCATGTTGTGACACACTCAAGATGTTCAAGACATGTTATGTGGTGGTTTGATGTCACGCCTACACAAGCTGTGCACAGGCCTGTATGATGTTTAGTGTGTCACATCTGCAATATCACCATTACACAAAGGCCATAGTTGTATTGTGTTGAGCCAATGTACAACAGGGTGTACACACATGTACATCCCTTCTACTGTGTGTGTGTTGCTTCATGTCTCTGGCTATCCTCCATGGCCATGTGTAAACATGTTTGTCCAATGGTTGTGATGGCATCTATTTCATATGTCAGTGTTGTCCCATATGACATACACCCGTAGATGTCTTATGCTCCACTGAGGACAGTGTTATGCAGACAAAGGGTGGCATGTTTGGGATGTGAGATATCATGTTTTGCAGGATAGTTAACCAGTTTTGCAGTCAGCCCACAAAATGTCATGGACATGTCAGATAGCACATGACATTGTGTGACATTCATAGCAAGGGTATAATCCACAAGGGTGAATCCTTTGGGCTGGTCATACTCCAGCTCCAAAACATTTAGAGTGTGTGCACACATATGCTCTCTGTATAGTACTGTTTGTATTCCCCACATGTGTAATGTTGATCTGTAGGACATGTGCCTACAGTGAACCACACCTCCACCATTGTATTTACAGCTATCCACACATCTGGCAATGACAGTTTGTAAGGTTTAGTGTAGGTGTTTCATATAGTCTTCAATTATTCCACATGGGTAACCACTGTGATGCATTGCAGGTCTGACCTGTATATATTAACAGGACAACCATACATTATGTGTACGTGTGTTAAATGGCCACATGGCAGATAGCATGCAATTAATATGATCTGCGCATTATCAAGCCTGATAAATAATAACAATCTCATCAGCAACAGGCTGTTCTCACTGCAAAATGCCTGAGGTACCTAAATAGGAGTGTCACAGCAGTAAGATCATTATCCACACCTGTGTGATAGCTACAGGGTGCAATGTGCATGTTACTACATAAGCCAGTACACCAGACTATAGTATGGAGTATGCACATCTGTGCATTCATAGAGTAGCAAACTATAGTATGTGGCATGTGTGCATACATGCTTTGCATATGATGTTATGTTAAATATTGTACAGTGACATGTAACTATATTAAATATAGTTGTGTTATATGTGCAGTAGTGACTTACCAGGCAACTCCTGACACAGTGGTTGTGAGACACCCATCTCCACAACACCACCTAAAGCTTGTGGATGGAGTTCTGCAGGTGTCCCCAGGTTGGCCAGTAGCTCCTCAGTACGTGTGAGTGGGGGCTGGGTGAGTGCCCCCCCCCAACCTGTTGCAACTTGTTCCCTGGCTATTTCGTTTGCATGCTGTTTCACTCATCTAATGAGGTCAGTGCAATGTCAGCGCACCTGCTGATAGTTGCGATTGTGGCCATCAACATCATTTACCCACCTGCGAAATTCCTCCCACTGGGCATCCTGGTACTGTGCATCCTGTGGCACATGGCTGACGAGTGTTTCATGATTGTCAAGGAGGTATGAATGAGGACCTCATTCTCCATGCGAGTGTATGGTGGCAGCCTGGCATGTGGCATACCTGGAAGACATAATGATGGAGACAGGTCACAGTAACTCACAGAGAAGTACAGAAGTACAGCTGCACATTCATGTGTTTCACATTTATTATGATTACAAATATGTCTTTGCAAATCTGCATGACACTAACACCTCTGACATGTTTAACTCACACACATTTGACACTTAATGGTGATTTGATGTTATCACCATATATGTGTGTGTCAAGTGTTGACATTGCTCATACTCCATGTGGATGTTGTCTTGATGTGGGCATGTCTGTTTGCCTGTACTGGTGTCTTTACCTATCAGCACATGGCTGGATGTGCTCACATTAATGCAAGAGACCTTAATGTTGTGTATATGTCACATATATAGTCATACACAGCCTTAAAGGGCATGACCTGTGACCCTGCAGACTTGCTCATGGAAAGGTTTACATGTATGTGTTTTGCCATATACATCTACATGGCACTGTACAGCAGTATAGCATCCTGCCATGTATTACCTGTGTTGCACATGTGAAACACATGGGACAATGGCTAGCTTGATGGTATTTGCAGGGCTGGATATCAACTATAGCATGTGTGGTCATAGTGAACTAGTAGACTATATGCCCTGGCCATTTATGAGCCTAGGCTGAAAGGTTATCTAGCTGTAGCCAATAGACAGGTAACTTTCAGTAGCCAGTTCAAGCAGTGCCACAGAACTGATTCACAGGGTTACTGATATATTTGCCATGCGGTCATCACACCATGTCTCAAAGAGAGGCAATGTGCAGCTTTGCTGGACAGGGATGCATAGTATGGCAGGAGTATGTAAAGTGTATGGGGACAGGGATCTGTCAGGCATTTTATGATCCTTGTACTAGAAAGGTGGATGTCCATGAAGTATGTGTTTATTTGAAATTAGGATGTGTAAGTGTTGCATGTCCAACATCTTTGGGTTGCACATGGTTTTATTCAGGGTAGGCATCATGCTACATAGTGGGGCTAGGGTTTGGGAAGGCCAGTGCAGGCCATCTGAACATGGCCAATAACCCTTAAAGGAAATATGTGATCTATTATGGGTCACTTGAGTGATGAGTGTGGCTGAATAATGATCTCTATATTCATGGATGGCACCCTGTCATGATTAGGGGTGCCACTTACAACTACTTGACTGGTGTGGTGAAGTGACTATCAAAGGAAAGACTACTGTCCAGCTGCATCCCATACACACACAGTTTCCATTATGTTGATCGCTGCCTAGGTGGTAGTTCATGGGTACAGGGATCTTAACATAGGGGATGACAATGCAATTCTTAGATGTGAGATTGTGGCCATATGTCACACACCACACATCTGACACATTTATCCTAGTTCATAGTCATTTGCAAACATCAATAGGCAGATGCCTTCTGTGTTAGTCTGTGTGGTATAGATAACAAAGAGGGGGGAGTACCATGAATGAACCCTGTATTACTATAGCTGGCACTGGTTTGATGTGCTTATATTAGTCAGACAACTTCTGTAGTGTTGGTTCTGCCAGCAGTCCAGTTGCCAACCAATCCTGTGACACAGGAATATACACCTAGTTTACTGAGTGCAGCTGGAACACAGTATGGGTGATGTTGTCCTAAGACCTGGCAAGGTCAAGATATGCTGTGTCAATCAACCTTACTGTCATCTACATCTGTACTGACTACATCAAATAAATTGATAAAGGTTCATGGCCTTACAGACCAGACTCAGCAGGGTAGTAGTGCACTATTTCCAATTATCAGTGGTGTCTCCCCCTTTGTGGGTTGTGATAACTGTTGCTGTGCACCATTCGGTGTGTACACAGCCTGACATGAAGCTATGACTGAACATGATGTGTATGTGGAGAGCAAATTGTTCTGACATTTGTGTAAAATGCACCCTGGGATGATGACAGTTCCCATGCAAGCTGTATGTATGGCTTTAGAGAGTGCAGCTTGTACCTGCATAGTTGTTATTACAGGGACTCTGTAGTGTATATGAATATATAAATATGTGTACCTGTTGAGGGGGAGGTGAGAGTCGGTTTAGGTTATCCAAGACCCTATCTGGATGAACAAGTGCTATTTCTGTAGGTGCAGTACTTCTCATGCCATAGTGCTGTGAAGCACGGCAGGTCTTGTTGTTGCCATTACAATTCATGACACAGCAATAGAATGTTCTGTGGTTGGCCTCATAATATGTGGCTAATTAGTTCCACAGTAGCTTTGTGTGGTTGTATATGGTGTATCTGCATCTTACTGAGGCTAACCAGGGATTACCGCCACTCATGCGTGTTCACTCTTGCAAAAGTTTCTACCTTCAAAAAAAAAACATGCAACATGACTCCAAGGAAGTAGTTAAGATTTTAAGTTAAATACCAAAGCGAAGCAAATGAATGCTGTAGAAACAGAACCAATTTAAGGTGTAAGATGGGAAAATCTTTAGAGATATCTATATTCTTTTCAGAACATCAAAATTAATTGACTTGGAATGTGCCTTTGTTTGAATATAAGCATTCTATTCAGGGAGACTTTTTCTAAGTATATATCCTGCAGTGGGAAGGCCAGCTGCTTCAGAATTTTCCTGAAAGGAATTTGACTGACAAGCCCACTATATAAGTATAAAGAATACAGTGACAAATACATAGGATGAAAAGGCTGCCAAGAAACATACACAAGTAATATAGTATACTATATTACTCAAACTCACTCTGGATCTGCTTTAGATGAAATATAGTACTCCCACATCCAAAACTTTTTCTACAGTGAGGAGAATTAAACTACTTCTTAGTCATTCTAGTTAATGAAGTCAACTAGGCTTTAACAAAACTAACTTGATGAAAGCTTCAAAACACTGTTCCAAGCCAATAACTGAAGTCAGTCTAAATTAAGAATATACTACTAAAAGTACCAGATCGCCTGAACCAGAATCATTGTACCAGAAAGCCTGAACCAGAAAAAAACCTGCAAATAATCCTGCTGTATCCTAGAGTCTACAAGTGTTTATAAATTTCCTACAAAGCGTAAATGATAGAGATGAGGACTTTTTAATGAAATAGGTTTGATGCTTATTGACAGCGATTTCCCAAATTCAAAGACTTCAAGGAAGTAACAAATACTAGTGAATGGCATACACCCACATTCTCTTCATGTTATCACACTCAGTCCTGTTCAACCCACAGTTTATACTACTAATCAAAGGCCATTTATATATCTTCATGAATACTAAAATATTCCTATGTTATTACATCTCTGTGATGATATTAATGGTATATACTCAGTTAGCAACGTACCCTTTGTCTATGTCCTATCCATACTTTCTCTCTCTGTTACCTCTACCCACAGTTTATACCACTAACTGAAGGCCATTTATATATCTTCATGAATACTAACAACTTCTTCTGTCATATCTCTGTGATGGTACTACATTTTTTGTGAAACACTGGCCATGAAATGTACTGCTGAACAAACTTATCTCAGTGTGACCAGAACTAGACCAAATGATATCCTTCCTGAACAAACTTTAATCTTTTCTTAATGGCATCACAGGTAAATAGAAATAAATAGAAATAACCAGAAAGCTGCACTCAAAACACAAAGATTCTATGATTAGAGTCATGGGAATTTCCAAAGTATGACATCACAGAAAATATATTGTTAGGGCCGACATGTTTAGTTCAGGGACATTTAAGATAAGAGGAACAGGCTACAAAAGTTACACCTGTCTGAAAAAGAGATCATTATCAGTTATTGCATTTCATTTCAAGGGCAGTTGTAAACATAATTACAAACCACAGCTATCCTGAGAATCCTGATAGTCCACAAAGAGTAGAAACTTTTAAAGAAGATCATTGTAGGACAAATACAGTTTCTAAGTACACAGGTATACATGTGGTTAAAATGACTTTTCACCTATGCTTGCAAAATTAACATGACATTTTAATGACATTAATTAAGATCTTGCTCATGCATACCCCCAAAATTGTATAGATGGTTCATTGGTTATACCACACAACCCCTCAAAAAACAAAACATTTAAGGCATGTCAGCTGTAACAGAGCAGATTTACTTGATTGACTAAGTTTCACCAAGAAATGTATTGCTTAGAGTTGTAACTGTAGTGTAACAGAGTCTTATTTTGTGCCAGTAGATTCAGAAATATATATTAATTTAAACATTTATGTGTGGGATGTATGAGAAACGATACAGTGAATGACAAAGCTTTATGTGTTAGCACTTTCCTGTAGCGGTCACAAGTGTCATTTGAATCACAAAGCTTTATGTGTTAGCACTTTCCTGCAGCGGTCACAAGTGTCATTTATTATCTTCCCTTCTCACTGAGAGTGTAACAATTATGATCCCTTCATTGAAATGTTACCTCTGACAACAGAATGTTAGACTCTATTTCAGATTGTATTAACTTTCCAGATGGAAAAATGTTAATTATAAATAACACTTGCAGTAAAATATGAAAAACAGACCAGCATTTTACAGGAAAATATAAAATACAGGCTAGCATTTAAAAAATACATGGACCAGCATTTATTCCATGAAACTTTTTTGTTTTTATATCAGTATGCCTTAAAAATAACTGAAGAAAGCCCTGTAAACTGTTTGTAATGCATCAGTATCGAATAGGGAATTCTGCTGTAATAAAAAACATCTTTGCTTTCAAGATCCAGGAGAATCAGAAATGCAACCTAAAGTTTTGTACCTTTGTGCCATTCTGACATATTTTCCTAGTGTACTGAGTGTCTAATGGGGTCTTAGTCTGTCTTCTTACTGACATTGTATTCATTGTGTGCATCTTCAGTTCACATTCAGTGAATGCTGATAGTTTATGTGTTTATGTATACCACATTAATGGTTCCTTTTTACACAGCCAGTCATGGGTCACTTCAGATACTCTATTACTCGGACTTTGTTGTTTACCTTCCATGTCTTTTTCATGCTCAGTTGACAACTTAACTACAGTTGCGTTTCTACTCTGACATAAATTAAAGCATGCACTGAAGCATGCACTGAAGGTTATCACGATAGTTGGAATGACTATAAATAAGATGAAAATAAAAATAATTGCACATGTTGCTGTATTCAAGGGATCGTTGCTTGAACATTTTCCTAGTATGGTAGTGGAAGTATTACTTGAAACATTATTCATCGTGTGCAAGTTTAAGTTTAAGTTTTCTACAGTTTAAGGCAGGGTACCAGTTTGCCTTCCTGTTTGTGTTTGGTTGAATCTTGGTTCTGTTTCAATAGCACAATCACTGCACTTATGTGACTGCGTAAAGTGCATTTGTGTAGGTTCAGCATTTGCACATGCATTGTCCATCTGCATGGGTGCCATGACAGTCACCACTTCGCTCTTAAGAAGCATAACATTGGCTTCGGAGACTGACTATGTGTAGCATACTGTTAGCCCTGTTTGTGTGACTGTGGTGATCCAGGTCATTGGGGTTAATGAAATTCAACATGCATTGAGCACAGGTGTTGGTACATGAGGTGTCTTCCGAGTTCATAATAGGATAGTTGTGAGTAGCCATTATTATGGTTTTCTGTCTCAAACCTAATATTCCCCATTATAGCACAATCTGACAGTTGGGAATTCTGAGGCATGGTGGGTGATCTGTCACAAGGTGAAATTTGGATTCCACTTTGGCACAAAGGTAGTTGCTCAATATAATGCATCTGAAGTTATGCAAGTGCAACTAGTGTGGGGGTGTACATATCCTTCAGGAATATGGACACACCTGTGGCCTGTGTGTTCCAATAAAGGATAATGGGCAAGAGGTGAGGTATGTGTTATAACATGGTCATGCAGGGGTGCTCTCTGGAGCTTTGAACCATATCGCACTCACTGCACAGATATTTTCTCCATGTTAAGGATTGACATAAGTGAGTCCATATGAGTAGCGAGACCCACAGTTTATTGCTTGGCTGTCCCTGTTACAACAGTGGACTTTCACTTAAACCTTGCATGATGAAGGCACTATAGGGGAAGCATGAGCCGTAGCCAGTATCCAGATTCCCAGGGGTGACAGGTGCAGGCCCTGTCTGGCAAAGCATCATGGTCTGCCAACCATGTTATCCCAGGCAGAGAGATACTGGATAACCTTTGAATTATACCAGTACATTAGACAATTGTGGAATACAATCCTTTTGTCCCTGTATTGCAGTATCATTCTGGCCAATGGCAGAATGCTACCCAGGCCTTGGGACATACCTGCATGGGCTACAAGACCTGACAGTTCCTACATGTGTGTTTCCAGGCAATCCAGGCTACTGCATCACAGGTCCTGCACAACAACATGGAATATGCCAGAGCTATGTGTATAGTTCAAATGGTGGTCTGAGTGTATGGGTATGCAGCTAATCATGGCAGACAGGCAGCTGACAGTATGTTTGCCCTCATATAGCTTGGTGTGTAACATAGTGCTAAAGTCTGCATTCACAAATGAGTACTGTTGGGCATGTTTCTGGCCACGTGTTCTGAGGAGTGGTACAATTTGGCAAACTATGTCATACAGTTTGTGTACTTTGTTGTCTGTCTATTCCAGCTTGGGGGGGTCTCTTGCTTGGCCAGATACTTAGAAGCCTCTGTGAATGTGTGTGATTTCTGGTGGTATGTGTGGGTGTCCTTACTGTGTTCTGGTAAGGGTATGTGTTGAGTGTGGTGATGAGATGCATGTGTTAACCTACATCTCATGACTGTCCAGTCTAGTCATGGCTGTAGATTGGACTGCCTTCCAGCTTACTTCTGTAGCTGCATCCTAGACAATGTGTGGGGTGTGGTGTTAGGTGGGCTTGGCAGTGTACATGGCATAGAGATTACATTCCCCCAGGATGGCCACATACACAAAGCTGACATTAGTAAACACCAGTAGCTGACTAGTGGACATGCCTGTATGAGCATTCAGTACTACAAGTACCAAGTACTGTATTTAGTTTACTTATTGCGTATGTTTTAGACAGTGATGCTCACAAGTAAATATTTGTGTTATGGACATTACAACACTGGCTATTACAGAAACATAGTAGCTAACTTTAGTAGCAATCCTCATCTGAGGAGCACATCACATCCTGATAAATGATTGCAGATGATCCAAGTTTCAACAGGTCTGTATCCTTTTCTGGGTATATACTCACATATCCACCAGAACCATGAGCTCTGTTGGGCATGGACACCCACTCCCCAAACAGAGTCGAGTATCAATAGACTCTGCTGCCACTATCAACATGACCAGGATAAACCCTGTCACATCAGCAGCTGTTCCATTGTATAACAGGAACTATTTCACATAGGACCATGTTAGTGCGGCTTTGTCCAGGTATGTCAAGGTTTCAGCAGATGTCGTACAGTGGGTGAATAATTGGTTATGGTATGACAGTATGTATTGTTGTAATTAGTTTGGGTGTGGGGGAGATGTTGGTGGGTGTACATAGCAGATGCAGGTGTGTAGGAACTGCTTTTATACTTATTTCCATATGTGTGTGGGGGTCCTTTCCCTATGTGAACACCTATCCCTTAGTGGACTAATACTATGGTGATTGCAGGCTGATTCATTAAGGCACTGTTAAATGCTTCCTGTATAGCATGCAGGTAATGTTAGTCCTTGAATCCTTTTAGCAATACATCAGAATGTAATAAAGTTTTGCTAAATGAAAGATGTATGTGTATTTCCGTCATGGTTATTTGCATCATTGTAGTTGTGTTGGTGACTAACCCTATTTGGCTCATGTCCATAGAACATATTTGTAATAGTGTATTGGCATATACTCTTCATATGTTAGGTTCATATTGTTTGGGGTTGGCAGAATGTGTGATTGCTATGGTCCATGTTATACTCAGATTTGAACACTTCAGATGCTGTATACACACATGTATGTATGTATGTATATAAATATATATATATATATATATATATATATATATATATATATATATATGTATACAGATATATACTATATATTATTGCATACGTTTATATGTACCTCCATAGATGTGTAGATGTTTTTAACCTATCTATAAATCTACATATATGTATATCTCTATATATCGACATGTATCTATCTCTCTCTCTTTATATATATATATATATATATATATATATATATATACATCTGTATATATAATATATATATATATATATATATATAATATATATATATATATATATATAGAGAGAGAGAGAGCATACACCTTTCATTGGGTACATGGCGGGTTGTCCTATTTCAACACACTCCTCCCTTTTCTGTTTTAACCTGTCGGAATACACAATTGGCATAGGTACACCTCAGGTAGCTTAGTGGTAGGTTACTCTGAGGACAGTGTACATGGTTGCGGGTTCTAGTCCTGGAAGTGGTTATTATTTTACCTCTCATAGCAGGCACTGGTGGGAAAAGTGTGATTAACACACATTTAAGCAGTTGTAAGCAAGTTTGCCTGTGGTCTGTGTGACAGTAAGCAAAGGTTACACCTGTGAACTGCTTATCCATTTAACCCTGTTTAAGCACCGCTTACCATCACGCAAACCCACGCAAAACTGCTTACAACTGCTTAAAAGTGCCTTAATCAACCTGAATCCAACAGCCCTTATTCTGGCCCGCAAAATAAATTAACAGCCCTTGCACCCGCGACCATGAAAACCACAGTCACTGACTTTACCCCTAAGGCATCTGAGATATGTGCAAATGTTATGGTTTTTAGAATATATATTTTACTACGGGCATTCCTCACTACTGAAAACAAATGTGACAGTCAGTTGGTGTACATATGTATGATACATGTTAATGTTCATATGTTTGTGGAATTAAGTGTTGCAATGTGACCTGACAGGGTGTATTAGGGATGAGAATGGTTATTTTGTGTCCTTTTTTTTTACTGTCTCCATACTCCATGTATACACCTCCACTTCACTTATTGAACTTCCAACCCAGGCTTTCCTTGATGCATAATTTCATTAGCCATCATTCCTCCCCCACCCCAAACTCCACATACACAACAACCATCCCTTCTATGGTGAATTAAGTTAATATTAATAGTTATAATACCAGATCTGCATGTGTTTTGTGTACATTTCAATTCCTTTGGAGTGCTTCTGTGTCAGGAAGTGTGTTCATAGATGTTTATATATATGGCTATAGATGTAACTGTTTATATATATATATATATATATATATATATATATATATATATATATATATATAGATATATATATATATATATATGAGTGTGTGCACACACATCACTGAAATGCATATATATATATATATATATATATATATATATATATATATATATATATATATAGTATTAATTTTTAACAGTTATACATATGTAGACTTGTAGATGTTGATTCACAAACTACAGTACATTACAATGTACTGTACATATGTATACAAAGTGACTGTCCCATTTGTGGTCAGTACTGTGGAATGCCTATAGTAAAAGGTGTAGTCTAAAACCCATGAAACATGTATATAGCTCAGATGGCTTAATGGTAACTCCCATTACTACGGCGTACATGGTCCAGGATTCAAGATCTGCAGTGCTGTAAAATGTTTTTTACTCCAGAATAAGGCTCATTTAAGCTGTTGTAAGCATGTTTAAAAGTGTTTGTACGACATTAAAGCAGCAGCTAAACACAGTTAAATGAAATGTAAAAATGTATAACCTGTGTACACAAACATGGTCGCATCTGCTAACTATTCAGGATATATATATTCCAGTGGAGTAACATCTCACTATGTGCTTACATAACATTACATTCTTTGTTGACTTTACTCTCCGGCACAAATGGGTTTATATGGGTGTTTCAAATGTTACTTATACTGAAGATTACTACCTAAATATGCAAGCTGTGGTTAAGGTATACTTTTTAACATGAAAAACATCTCTGATTTTATTGGGATTTGAACCACAAATGCACAGATACTATACGAATGCTGTAACCATTACACTATTGACATTAATGTTGCTTCTGCCTATTTCCTGTTTAGATGATTTCTATGTGTAAGCTAGGCTAAGCAAAGGGTGGAGGCGCCCAAAATCACTGAGCTTCACTTACTCTTGAAATGAAAACATAACAAATTAAATGAGATTATAAATTAAATTCCTAACTACATTAGGCATAGCCCCTCACTGACACACTTCAAGAGAAACCTTGATGTGTGAATGGGTAACAGAATATACACCCCTGGGATCATGTGTCCCAGAACCATACATCCAGGGGGAGGGGGAGCCCCTCCAGTTTTATAGCTGCAAGGCCTGTTGTGGAAATTGAATGGTGTTAGATTTTCACGTTAACATGTCCTTTTTAGATCACTAAGTGCCCCTATCACCCTCCACAACCCAGTCTTCAAAAGCTTCCGGCAACTCTGCCTGGAATCACTTCATTGGCTATGCTTGACAGAGGCTTAGTTACTTCATCAATGTTGCAGAGAAAGCCAACACACTGTAGCTATGCTTCTAAATGCTCTTGGGAAGATAGCCTACTACCTATCTGTGAACCTCTAAAGTGTAGGCCATCACAGAAATAATATGTGAATAAACAGAGCTTTCAGATCACAATATACAGTGGGAAATCACCATGTAGTCAGAAAATAGTTAAGTACAGCACGACAATACAGAACACTGATACTTAATCACTCCAAAAGCCTATCTTGGAAGCTAGAAGACTTGTATCAGTTTAAAACTTTCTATTGCTTACCAGTAGGTTACCTACAGGAAAGATGAGAAACAAGCACAGATGGAAAGCATGCATGCAACAGTACCATACCAGCTTGCATGTGTCAGCCTTAGGCTTTCGAATACTGGCCAAGGCTCTTGGCGCCCCATGATGCCTTTTTTAGGCAAGTCTCAAAGCTGAATCCCTCTTTTGTAAACAGCACAATAGAAAAATCAATGAGGGTTATGCTACTCAACGCCACGAGTTGTAATCACAAAATGCATGCACTCACAGCACTCCTCCGTATGGACAACGTCAACATCTGTGGAGTAACTGAAACCTGTTTTAAGGCTCCTGAGAGCACACAAGCACTACTGGACTACAACCCATACCACACATTTTGGCCACAGAACATGGAATGACACAGACATGGAGGGGGTGTATCCATATTCATCAGGGATACCTACACCTCCAGGTTAGTGGGGCAGCATGATACCTCTGAGATCATCCATGTGCAGCTAAAATCAGCCACAACTGCAATGCAAATTGTGGCCTGCTAGAGATCACCCTCCATGACTCAGGACCACCACTCCACCTACCTGGAGACAGTGGAAAACATGACAGTCCTACCGAACATGCTGGTATTGGTTGATTTCAACTACCCTACCATTAACTGGAAAACTTACTCGAGTACTCACTTCCAGGCCCAGTGCTTCCTGGGATTTATCACCTCAAATGCCATGTATCAGATGGTACACTCCCCAACCAGAGATGGAAACATACTAAAAGTGGTAATCACCAACATGGGCTGCAGATGCACCACAGCGGAGGTAAACCAGTCACTGGTTAGATCTTTAAATCTTACCTTGAACTATTCACTCATGATTTCCACACCCAACCATCTCCCCCACCCAAGGAAACCACAGTGAAAACCTTTCCTACAGCTAACTTCACACTACTAAAGACAGAGGTGGGAGGTTTCACAGCCCCCACGCTAAGGGAAAACACTGCTCAAGATACAGAAAGATTTAGAAATGCACTCTATAAGCACCTACAAGGATGTATGGATCGTGCCATCACTGGCAAACCAAGACTTGCTCCTCCAAGACAAGGACACCAGTCTGGTGGACCCCTGCAATAAACAGGCTATACAACAGAAGTAGGACAGTAGTCCAGGAAAACAGCAAATCCCAAGAAGGACAGACATCCATGAACAGTATTAGTAAGAAACTTAGGTCCCTCATGAAATCATCCAAGGCTAACTTTAACAGGAAAATAGGCAAGGATTTGAAAGATAACCACAAAGTCTTCTTTGGCTATGTCAAGGATCTAACTGGTAACACACAGATTTGCACTGTGCTGGTGCAATATAGCACAAAATATACTGAACCTACTGATATCACCAACATCCTTGCAGATACATTCACTGCAAACTTCACCCCCTAAAGAGCCCACAACAATAGCCAAAAAGTACAGTATTCCAGACATTAGTGACACACAGGTGGAAATAGCCCTCTCAAATGGCAAAACACAGCATCAATGGAGGCAGATGGTGTCCCAGACTGCGTCTTGCAAACACTACAAGCCAAACTAACCCCCCACCTAATTAAGCTTTTCAACCTCAGCCTCTACACAGACTACATGCTCATACAATGGCGCATAGCAATGGTTATTCCACCACACAAAGGTGGAAACACAACTGACCATGGTAACTTCCTATGGTAACCTTTCTAGCCTGGTCTGCAAAGCTATGGAGTGCATCATTATGGCACTCATTAACAAAGACATTGGTAACCTCCACGCACTTGACCCAAA
The DNA here is from genome assembly GCF_019279795.1 of Protopterus annectens. Lineage (NCBI taxonomy): Eukaryota > Metazoa > Chordata > Ceratodontiformes > Protopteridae > Protopterus > Protopterus annectens. Next base: position 1,594,293,782 of record NC_056726.1, read on the forward strand.
CCAGATCAGCTTGGTTGAGTGCAGATCATGCCTACTGAACCTGTTTGACATCTTACAGACAGTCACCAAGGCACTAGATGAGGGGAGAGGTGGTTCATACTACCTGGACCTCGCCAAGGCTTTTGACACCATTCCCCACTCAGGTATTATTGATAAACTCACTAGCCTGTACATAAACCCATACATCACAGGATGAGTTGCCAACAGGCTTGCACACAGAACCCACATGGTAAGACTAGCAGCCTCCAGGTCCAACTCTTAACCAGTCACAACTGGTGTCCCACAGGACTCAGTCCTGGGACCTCTACTGTTTGGCATATACTTCTCAGAGGTACAGGCAAGCACAGGTGGATTACGGCTGACCATGTTTGGCAATGACTGCAAACTGGGAGCCATAATTGACAGTCCAGCTGACACAGACATCCTTCAAAGGGCCTCACAGAGACTGACACAGGGTTTCAAAGTCATGGCCTCATGCTAAGTGCCACAAACCGGGTTCATATTAGAAGAACGAAAACCCTAAACCGCGAATGCACACATGAGCGAAAATGCCGGGAATCGAAAGTGGGATTGCGAGGTCATGTTACAGTGAGGAGTGGGATATCTGCCCTTCCTCACTGTAGTGCAACCTCGGAGTTAGAATATATAGTTAGCGGGGGGTGTGGGGGTGCAGCCCCCCACAATAGCAACTTCGATCACCAGCATTTTCGCTCATGTGAGTGTTTGTGGTTTAGGGTTTTCATTCTTCTAATATGAACCCCCACAAACTGCATGGTCATTCCATTTGGGAAAAACTAAACACCCACATATTAACACATAAGTGGCAGCCACCTTAATACAGACGAGGTAATAGGGGATCTGGGGACTAAGGTAGATAGTGCTCTCTCCTTTAACAATCATACCTCCAATGTAGTTAGGACATCCTTCTATGTAGGCCATGTGATTACTAAAGGGTTCGCATCTAGACATACTGAGGTTATAGTGCCCCTTTACTCGTCACTCATCAGTCCCATCACAGAGTATAATAACCCATTTGGGATGTACCTCAGAAGGCACATCCAACAGCTGGAAGGACCACGAACGTACCCTGCCAAGAGGATTACTGGCCTCAAACATATGTCCTATGCAGCCAGACTGAATAAACTCCTGCTTTACTCAGTGGCATCTCGTTTATTCAGAGACGATCTCTGCTGGCCTACAAAGCCATGTCCAACTCAGGCTTAATGGATATGCTCCACCCATGGGAATCCATGTCACAGTGGTCCAAACGCTGTAGTGAGCTAAACCATTCCACAACAATAGCTAGAACATGCTGGAGGGACAGATTCCTGTCACAGAAACTCCCCATGCTTTGGAGCAACATCACTAATTACATTATATAGCACCCCTCACTAACACTCTTCAAGAGAAAGCTTGAAGAGTGGATGGGGAACAGTAGATACACCCCAGGGATCCTGCCATTGGCTCTGCTCCACAGAGGGACAGTTAATTAATCAATGGGATGGCAAAAGCTGACACATTTTTGCTAGGCCTATGAATGCCCTCGGGCAGTTAGCCAAGTACCTACCTATGAACCTATGAACCTATACATACAGTATCAGCACATGCTAATTTACTGTGCAGGTGTTGATTTACCTTGCGCCAATAGCAGTTGTGTGTGCAATAGTTGAGGGCTGCCTATGTTGGATGCACACAGTAGACTGCCTATACATGACAATTGACATTTAGTCTTGTGTGTGTGTGCCATCCATTTTTACTGTGTGTGCAGATGGAGAAAGGTCAGTCCCTAGGTGCCTACACTTTCAGTGTCTGTGCTATACATTCCCTCCTTGCCAAGGCATGTGCATACTGGGCTTGCCTCCATCTGCCTACTGGGGCTGGCTCAGGGTATTCATGGTCTGAGTACCTCTGTGCATGTGGGGCCCTTGGCAATGTTGGTGGGCTGTGAGGGCCTTCACAATTCTGTCCCTGCTGCAGCTGTTTCTGCAGGATCATATTGTGTAGCTGGCACATACTATGAAGATGTGGGCACACATGCCTGGAGAGTACTGCAAGGCTCCACCAGATATGTACAAGCAACGGAACCTTGATTTAAGCATCACAAACACATGGTCTATGATGATTCTGGTTTGTGCATGTGCCTCATTATGGCATTCTTGCATGGGTGTGTGTGCATTTCTGATGGGAGTCATCATCCACAGTTCCAGTGCATAGCCAGCATCCCCCACCAAGTGGCCATGTGGGATGTCCCCCCTGGCAAATACCTGATACAGCTGTGAGGCATGCCAGATGAGGAAGTCGTGATAGCTTCCAGGGCTGCCAGCACACACATCCATGATAATGCCCTGGGCATTGCACATAACCTGGCAGTTGATGGAGGGGTATCCCTTGCAGTTTATGTAGCACTTACCATGCTCACCGAGTGGTGACTTGATGTGTATGTGCGTGCAGTCTATTGCACCCAGTACCTCTGGGTAATCTGCCACATGATGGAAGAGACACATATTGATGGCTTTCTCCTCCTGCGTTCAGGGGTAGTATATGTGCTCATTGGCATGTGGTAACATGGCATCCAGGAACTGGTGAAGTACCCTGGATGCTGATGCCTGTGAGATCCCCATGATATCCCCAGTTGGCCTTTGAAAGGTACCTGTAGCTAGTATACTCAGGCTTACACATACCTTTGTATCCACTGGGATGGGTTCCATTCCATTTGTTCTGACTCTGAGGCATGGCTGGCACAGCTCCACAAGTTGTTGTAGAGTGTCCCTGTCCACCCTGTAATGCTCTACTATCTCCAGATCATGTACCCCCTGGTAGGTTCCCCTGGGTCTGAACACTCTTCTCCTCCTCTGGTGCCTAAGGTGGTTGCCAGCATCATCCTCCACACCACCTTCAGTCTCCAACACATGCTGGTGGATCAAAGCTATGGCAGCCCCTAACAGGTACATATTAAAAGTTCCCCGTATGTATACACCAATGGTGCAGAGTGTATGGGAATACACAAGTGTGTGTGAGGTGCTTTCACATGTTATACTATTGTGCTATGGATGCTGCTGATGTCATTGGCTGTGTATGAGCAATTCCAGCTGCAGGGTATCTTAATTATGGGTTTTACAGTGAGTACTGCAAGTGTAGGGCCTGTAGTGTGGAGTTATGCTTGCCTGCCTTGATTAATCTGTTGCCCTTTAATTCACTTTTAAACCTGGATCTCCTCCCATTGTCAGGCATGCATCCACCTGCCAGCTTTCTTGTTTGTATTTTCCCTACCCAGTCATGTGCTGCAAAATGTGTTTTGTAGCTGATATAATGCAATTCTGCTTTGTTCTGCTGTGACACTTTACTGTTTTCTTTGCAGTACAGCTCTCCCCTTTCCTGTCCTGCAGGTAGCTGCTTGCAGCCTTGTTAACTGTTGTCAATGGCCCACTGTAGGTTCCTAGGTGTTAATTAGTCATTTGTACTCCAATTTCCCTGCTGCAGCATTTCCTTATTTTTTTCCTATATCCTTCCTGTTTCAGCTCCAGCGTGCGCCGTGCAAACACGTTGACTGAGTTTAAGTGCGTTTTAATCTCCGTTCACATGCATACTCGGTTACCTTGTGTGCTCTCAGCTAAGCAAAGCTAAAGCCAGTTCAACACACCCCTTTCCTGCAGCTTTGCTTAGCTATGGGCAAAGCAGGTTAGCACTGCTCCAATGTGCTTACAGCAAAGGTGACACACCCCTCTCTTGATGTCATCTTTATCTCATGGGCACACCTCAGTGTTATAATGCTACGCTGTGAGGTGCATCCTTATAGGGAATCCGTGATTCACTATAACTACTCTCATTTGCATGAGATTGACTACTAATTCCTAGATACCACGCATAACACTGACACAGCCCCTTAGCAACCCTTGCACCATGGTGTGGTGTAACATGCCTGCCATTGACTATTATGGGGAAATCATGATATGTGTTACATTGCAGTTTTATTCTATATTTTTATATTTTCCTTGCGATCCCATTTGTGCACCGCTGCCCTACGCTTAATCTTTGTGATAGTGCAAAAAAATATTTAAATGTTATTTTTATATTTTGTACATGTTTTTTAATGCCAATGGCTATATATTTAGCCACTGACATATATTAACAATATAATATATGTGTTTGGCCAGCTGTCATGATTTTATGTTTGCAAAAATGTAAACCGTTTTTTACGCTTTACATTTCTGCATGCTTACACTATGCCTGCATCACTTCCTGGATAGCTAAATACCTTCATTTGCATGCTACACTGTTGCAAATGGGATAATTAGCATACAGGTGCCAGGAGCTGTGCTGGCATAGCGTACGCAGGTAGTGAACGTGGAAACAGCTCATACCTGGATCACTCGCCAGCCATATTTGGTGCTGGAACTCCAATGCTACGCCTGCTTTGTGAATCCCAGTCACTTTCTTTTTTTATAAGTATAGTGTCACCGATATCTGTGGGCATTTTAAAATGTGTATTATGTGTATTTTGGTGCTAGATATAGTCTAGTAATGCAATCTTCCCTGCAATTTATATATATATATATATATATATATATATATATATATATATATATTTTTTTTTTTTTTTTTTTTTTTTGGGGGGTTTTTTTGGTCTGTTTTTTTGTTTTTTTGTTTGTTTTGCTTTGTTTTTATGACTAGCACGAACTTGTCGGCAACCTCTTTTCCATTTCCATTTCCTTCTTAATAGTGGTTGGCAATGGAGAGCTGTAGGAAGAGAAGGTTGTCTTGCTTTCCAGAAAACATAAATAATTTTGAGTTCTTGTGTCATGAATGAAGTGATTATTCACTATAGACAGCCTGACAGTAATGCTGCTTTTGATAACTAACCTACCAGCTTAATAAAACTGTGAATAATTACAGGCTTTGTGAGAATCATTGATGGTCTGCTGTGTGATAGTAATTTGATATGCATATTAACATGTTGTATGTCAAAGCTCTGACATTATAGGTATGGATGTTGAGCCCCCCACTACCACCAATAGAACAGGTTTAGATGTTGGTCCTTTTATTGCAATGTCTTACTTTATATCTCAGCTCCATTTCAGTATTGCTGTGTTACTTTTTACTTCTAATTTAATGGTAATGTTTTAAATGCAGATCTCTAGTCGTTTATGCCCCAGTGTCTTGCTTTATTTCAAGCTCTAATCCTGCAGCGTGTTTCTACAAATGTATATCATATCATTTTTTAATACCTAATTGACTCAGCAGCAAAACTGTAATTCACCCGACAACAGTTTAGTAGTAAAAATGTTATACAGAAGGGATTTAAATACTTCTCTGGAACAAGCTTCCAGTTCACCTGGAACAGATTCCCTCACCTTCTTCAAATGCAACCTAGATCAATGGACTGGTGACAGCAAATACAGTCCTGGGTTGGTGCCCATGTGCATCCTGGACAGGGGATGTCAGTATTAACTACTATAGACCCTTACCTTTGAGAACTTCACTCACCTAACCACCGACAATTGGGGCAACTTGGGATGGCTAAGCTTTTAAGAGCTTTAGGGCCATTAGCCTACTAAACTCCTGTGAACCTATGAATACCATGCCCACATCTTGAACTATACAGCTTTGCTTGTAACTGCAGTTGTCGGTATTAACAATATATTTGTGAGTTAATGCTAATGTCTCAAGAGTGGCAGCCTCAGAATTAGTAAAGTGTTGGGGTAGAGGATGGATGGATGGATGGATGGATGGATGGATGGATGGATGGAGGATGGAACTGTGCAGAATCTGATGTGAAGGTTTGCACAATATTTCTATTGGCTTTAGTAATGCATGAAGGAGTTTAGTAGCAGGACTATGAATGGGTAATAAAAGGTGCACAGAATGGCAGTAAAAATGATATAGACAGAAGGCAGATACCACGCACAAATCCTGAACTGTACAAGTTTGCTGATTCGTGCATTTATGAATACTAGCAACATTTGCATATTAACAACAATGTCTTAAGAATGTTATCTTTGATATTAGGAAGTGAAGTGTCATCTGTAATGTAGCAAATATTTTTTTTAGATATTCATAGCAATAAAGTCCCTCAGAACTTCACAAATAAACATTGAACAGTTTTGCACAGTGAGGCCTTTAAATACAAAGACAGAAATATCCCAAATCAGGTAGCATTCTGGGGAATTCAATTGAAAATACTCAGCTGTAAGGAGTTATTTTGTGTATTTTTGATGAAAATGTTGAAAAAGATCACTTCTGCATAGTATGGTTTTATGCTTCACAGAAATGAGGCAATGCAAGTAGTAACATATCACACTAAAGACATGAGTTTGGGGAGACATGGTGCCCTACTCCCACTGACATTTGATCATGGCATAATGGTTAATATTGTGGCCTGATACTGCTCAGTCCTTTATTTCAGTTCTCTAATGGGGAACCTTCATGTAGAGCTTTCAATCTCTCCCTAGGCATGATTTTTTTTTTTGCCAGGTGGTCTGGTTTCCTTCTATATTTTACTGACATATTATAGGTGAATGTATGACCCTCCCAAATGTGTGCGTGTGTGTGTGTGTGTGTGTGTGTGTGTGTGTGTGTGTGTGTGTGTGTGTGTGTGTGTGTGTGTGTGTGTGTGTGTTGTGAGACGGTGAGCGTCCTGTGATACAACTACTAGCTATATGTCTGGTGCCATGGGGTGCAACCAAATGGAAACTGACTTAAATATGTTATATATTTTTTCCTTTCTTATTATCTACTATTAACACATCTGGTTTTCAAAGTGGATACAACCTTGTGACCTTTTCTCAGGAGATGAAAGGGAGGGAAATACATTTTGAGTTTGAACTGTAGAATATAATCTCTTGCATCTCTTGTGCTGACAGGTCATAAAATGAAACTACAGTCAACTTCAAAAATCTGCTTGACAAGAACTGTCAAAAGAAAGCAGACATTATACTGATGGATAAGACATCTCACCTACTGGTAGTTTCTGTTGTCCTTTACAGGTTGAAAAACAGGCTTAGCTGTGAGAAAGAGCTTATATAATTAGCTTGTTCCTGTAGAACAACTCCACTGCATTAGGATGTTCTAATGCACAATTACTTACTTTTTAATGTAGTCTGGTATAATGTAACCAGACCTGATTTTCCTTACAAAAAGATTATGACGGAGCAGAATCTGGGGAAGACAATGGATGAATTGGATTTTATAAGTATTTGAGACTGATTTTTGCTATGTCCCATCTTCATCTGGGAGAAAGTGATGACCCATCTGTGAAAGGTCTTCCTAGGTATAATTTTATTTATTTTTAGAGCAGTTAGGTCCATTATTCTTTAGTAAAAAGATAGGATATTTATTTAGAAATAAATCAGATTTTTCTGTACATATTTTATTTATTTATTTTGACATTTGTTGACTGAGTATTTCGGACTCAGTATGAGCCCTTTTTCAGCGGAGGCCCGGTTAGAAAATCTCCAAAAACAAAACACATTGAAGATACAAATAATAATTAAGACTATACAAAGCTTTGAAAACAATCATTAATCAAAATACAGAAGTAGCTATATATATGCTAACTAAAATTGTTAAGTACAGTACACTTTAGATAAATCATCAGGCAGTGAGGTTAATGAGTACAAACAAACAATGGTAGTTGCTGTAGTAGAGAGAAGAACAGGGAACAAGGTTAGGGATATATAAATAAGAGAAAGGGTGCATCCCATTAGAGCAGTCTTGAGCAGTTCATGGACACAACAGAGAGGATATGGGGAAGGGAATGTTAAAACAAAGAGTAATGAGAAAAGAGAGTTAGGTTGGGTTTTGGCAGTGGCAGATCCAGGAGTTTAGTACATTTTCTTTTAGGGCTTTTTTGAATTTGAGAACATTGGATATCATTCTGATTGACAGTGGTAGTTTGTTCCAGGTTAGAGCAATTGCGCAGCAATATAGATGTCAGCCAATTGTTCTTCTGGGCATGTAGATTTCCAAGTGTAGTTGGTCAGAGCTCCGAAGAGTCAGAGTAAGAGTAAAAACACAGATGAAGGAGGAGATGTCAGGGCAGGAGGTGGGTTTGTTGAGGGTGAAGTGAATGATAAGCAGTTAGGGTAGTAGGAGCTGGTGGGGGGATTCTAGCCAGTTTAGAGATTTGAGAGAGAGTTAGTGGTGGGACCTGTAGTGCTGGTTAGCAGCAAACCTAGCTAGTTTATTTAAGTGAGTTCAAGTTTATTGTTTTAGAGAGGATTGTAGGTTAGTTAAGATCTGTGAGCCATAAAGAAGACTAGAAAGAAGGTAGGTATAGGTTACAGAGAGTCTAGTGTCCTTGGTGAAGAATGTTCTATTTCTATATAGCAAACCAAGTTATTTTAATCTTCCATGTATACTTCCCTATTCTTCAGCATATTAAATCTGTAACTGCATTGCTTTCCTTATTGGCTAAGTAAACTGTATTCACTTTTAATCTCCTGTAGCTGGTCTTTGTGCTATATTTTTATTATTCCTATTTATTATATGAGAAGAGGGATGGCATTTACCACCTACAAGCTGTGGCACCCATCTTGACTTAAAACTGGGCCCTCCCATAAGAAACTTGTGGGAATGCCATTAAAGCATTTTGGCTGTGCCCCCCTTATTCTTGCTCTTCCTACACATATAACTCTGTGATCACCACACCTCCGTGTAGAGGGGGGGGGATATGATTTAAGGTAACACTGGGAACACAATATGTAAGAGATGCAATTACATTAAGAACCTAGAATCCTTATTGTCTCAATCATAACCAGTAGACATGGCACTGAGAAGGTTGTCTGCACAAACACTACAAACACAACACCTCTAACACCACCCACACCTGTACAGCATGCTCCCACATATGCGGAGGTTCTCAACAAAAACATACCTCAGGAAAAGAGACCTCTGAGGCAAAAACGCACATGCACACCACAACCCACAGCACCAAGCACCACACATAGTTAATACTCCTGTGTCTCATAGTCTCTAAGACCCAGCCATAAACCCAACATACTAGTCATAGCAGACTCTGTCATGAGACACACAGATGTGCCCCTCACCAGACTAGACAAGGAGAAAGTCATGGTATGTTGCTTGTCAGGTGCTAGAATCCACCATATCATCCACGCACTCAAGTCTCTTAACAACAGGTACTGTTATGACTCTGTCATAGTCCATGTTGGTGTGAATGACTTGAGACATATCTCTCTGGACTATATGAAGACAGACATGACTGAGCTCACTGAATATGTGTCCCAGGCAGGTATGTCCCTAGCCTTAAGCAGCATCCTACCATTACCCAGAATGATGCCTCAATAGAAACAGAAAATAATTGACTTTAACAATTGGCTTAGTTTCTGGTGTCATTCCAAGAGGATCCAGTACCTGACAGCCTGAGCGGACACGATTGACAGACCATGATGCTTTACCAGAAATGGCCTTCATCTGTCTTTCCTGAGCTTCAGGCTTCTGGCAAAGGTTCTTGTCACCCGCATAGTGCCTTTTTTAGACAAAGTTATGAGGACAAAATTGCCAATGTGAAAAATTCTTCTAAATGAAATTTAAAGGTCATGCTGCTAAATGCTAGGAGTCTTAACATGAAACTGCACTCATTGCAAGCATTACTCACCCTGGAAGATGCTGACCTTTGTGCAGTCACTGAAACCTGGTTCAAAGCTGTGGAGAGCACCCCAACCATACCAGGTTACTCATCCTACCATACTTTCAGACCCCCAATGGAGGGCTACAAAGCCAAAGGAGGTGGAGTTTCAATATTTATCAAAGACATCCACACCCCTCCAGGCTGGTCAAACAGTATGATGCACAGGAGACACTCCAGGTGCAGTTAACTATTGACAAAACACCTATTCAAATTATAGCCAGCTACAGAACCCCAACCATGACTCAGGATGCCCACTCCACCTATCTGGACTTATCTGAATCCATTAAGATTCAACCCTCTACCCTGATCCTGGGTGAATTTAACTACCCAACAATAGAGCAGAAGACCTATTCTAGCCCAAACACGAATGCCCAGAAATTCCTTGACTTGGTCAATGCCAGTGCATTGGTTCAGCTGGTTGACATCCCCATGAGAGGTGAAAATACCCTGGACCTGGTACTAACCAACATGAGTGCCACTGTAGCACCCCTTCAGTGTCATCCTCCTTAGTAAGATCTGACCATAAAGCAATCAGTTGTAAAGTCACCATTTCCCCCGGCCCCCCACCCCTTGCCAGGGTCAAACAAAAAAACTTTTCCAAAGCTGACTACAACCTCATCAGAGCAGGTATAAGCAGCTTCACAGCCACTGTCCCTTCAGTTGGAACTAGCTCTAATATCCAAGCCTACATCAAAAATCTATATGAGCACCTACATAGCTGCATGGACTCAGCAATACCTGACAGGACCAAATCATTTTTCTCAAGGAAGAGCAAACCTGTCTGTTAGCAGCAATAAACAAACTCTATAATAAAAGGAAGGAACAGGTGCCAAGTCGGAAGCAATCTATCCCTTGTCTGAACAAGTAAAATCCTCTAAGGCTAACTTTGAGTCCAAATTGGCCACATCCACTAAGGACAATCTCAATGCCTCTTCACATACATCTGCAATATGAAAGGTAAGACCCAAATCTGCTCTGAACTGGTGGTCAAGAACACCACATACACAAACACCATAGATATAGCCAATCTGCTGGCAGACAGGTTCACTGAAAACTTCACTCCACTGTCCCCCCATCAGTAAATCAGGACATCCCCAGCACCTGCCCCCCTCCCCTCATCATCATCAGGAAGCAGGACTTTAACTCCCTCTCATAAGCAAAAAATACAGCCTCTAAGGGACCTAACAACATCCCTGGCTGCATCCTACATGAACTCAGGCATGAGATCTCAGCACCATTAGGCACCCTATTCAACCAAAGCATGAGTACCGGCTTCATCCCATCAGAATGGAGGACAGCCACTGTCATCCCTCTACACAATGGTGGAGAGTGTACTGACCTAGGCAATTATAGTCCCATCAGCCTACCTAGCCCGACCTGCAAGGCTATGGAATGCATTATCATGGACCTGATAAACAAGGACATTGGCAACCTTCAAACACTTGATCCTGCACAGTTTGGTTTTGTCAAAGGGAGATCATGCCTGTTAAACTTGGTTAACTTTTTTGAAACAGTCACCAAAGCCACCACCTACCTTGACCTAGCCAAAGCCTTCGACACTATTCCCCACTCAGGAATAATAAATAAAACTCTTCCAGATAGGTATCAGCCCATATGTTTCCAGATGCGTAGCTAACTGGCTCATTGATAGAACCCACTCAGTCAAAATAGGAAAAGCCACCTTTAGTAATAGACCCCTAACAAGCGGTGTACCCTAAAGATCAGTCTTGGGGCCTCTACTGTTTGGGATATACTTTTCTGAGGTGTAAGCCAAAACCAGTGGTCTGAGGCTGACCAAGTCTGCAGATGACTACAAGCTGGGTGCTGTCTTAAATTACCCTAGTGATGTGAACATCCTCCAAGAGGGCCTTAACCAAACTAATGACTGGTGCCAGAAGCATGGCCTCAAACTGAATCTCAAGAAATGCATCATTATCCTCTTTGGGGAAAATTTCATCCTCACTAATTATCACATTAATAACAATGTACTAAGCATGCAATCAGTCGTGAGAGACTTGTGACCCCAGGTTGATAGCAACCTGACTTTTGGCCACCATGTTGCCTCTGTTGTACAGAGGGATTTCTACATGGCACACCTCATAAGTAAGCATATTTCATCCAGGAACAAGGAGGTCATAACATCCCTGTACTCCTCCCTTATCAGACCCATTATTGAGTACAATGCCCCCGTCAGCATGTACCTTGCCAAACACATGCAGTAGCTGGAGAGATCACAGAGGATCCTGACCAGTAAAATCCAGGATCTCAAACACCTGACCAATACAGATAAGCTAAAATCCCTGTCCCTCTACTCAGTCTCATACAACTCAGTCTCATACAGACTGCTCACAGGTGACCTGTATCTGGCATACAAGATGTCTCAGACCCAGCCTTGATGAAGTTGCTGCATATCAGTAAGTCACACTTCATTCATGGAACCTGCAAGCAAGGTCTTAAATTGGTCTGTGACATTAATAGAACTTGTTGGCAGGATAGATTTGTGTCCCTAAGACTCCCCATCTGTGGAAAAGACTCCCTCTCCATCTCAATCAAAGTACCTCACTAGCTCTTTCTAAGAGGCACCTGGATGACTGAATGGTAAACAGAAAATACACCCCTGGGATCCCACCTGTGTCCTTGCTGAACAGGGGAAACAGGTGCTGATATTGTGGGAACATGGGTGATATTCTTGGCTAGGCTTATAAGATCCTCCAGGCCAACAGCCTAGTGTTGTCCTTTGAACCTATGAACTGGTGAAAAACACAATGATGCTTATTTCTACATACAGTGGATATAAAAAGTTTACACACCGCTGTTAAAATGCCAGGTTTTGTGATACAAAAAATAAGACCACAATAAATCATTTCAAAACTTTTCCCACCTTTAATGTGACATATAACCTGCACAATTCAATTGAAAACCAAACAAATCTGTTAGGGCAAACAATATATGGTGCAGTGGTTAATGTTGTCACCTCACAGCAAGAGGTTCTCCAGTTTGATTCTCAGCTGGGGTGCCTTCTGTGTGGAGTTTGCATGTTCTCCCTGTGTTAGCGTGGGTTTCCTCCCACATTCTAAAGACATGCAACCGGAGTGTTTCTCCCTGGGCCTCTGCTAATAATAGGCTCTGTGGAGCCTAGTTGGAATTTCCTGGTCAAAAAATAAAAAGTGTACAATATGCTGGTTGCATAAGTGTGCACACCCTTAAACTAATACTTTGTTGTGTGCACACACCCTTAAACTAATACTTTGTTGAAGCACCTTTAGATTTAATTACAGCATTCAGTCTTCTTGGGTAGCAATCTATCAGCATGGCACATCTTGACTTGGCAATATTTGCCCACTCTTCCTTGCAAAAGTGCTCCAAATCTGTCAGATTGCGAGGGTGTCTTTTGTGCACAGCCCTCTTCAGGTCACCACACATGTTTTCTATTGGATTTAGGTCTGGGCTCTGGCTGGGCCATTCCAAAACTTTAATTTTCTTCTGGTGAAACCATTCTTTTGTTGATTTGGATGTATGCTTGGGGTCATTGTCATGTTAAAAGGTGAAATTCCTCTTCATCTTCAGCTTTCAAGCAGACACCTGAAGGTTTTGGGCCAAAAGTGACTGGTATTTTGGACTGTTCATAATTCCCTCCACCTTGACCAAAGCCCCAGTTCCAGCTGAACAAAAGCAACCCCAAAGCATGATGCTGCCACCACCATGCTTCGCCGTGGGGATGGTGTTCTTTTGGTGATGTGAAATGTTGTTTTTGCGCCAAACGTACCTTTTGGAATTTTGGGCAAAAAATTCAACCTTGGTCTCATCAGACCATAACACATTTTTCCACATGCTTTTGGGAGACTTGATGTATTGTTTTGCAAATTTTAGCCAGGCCTGGATGTTTTTCTGTGTAAGAAAAGGCTTCTGTCTTGCAACCCTACCCCATAGTCCAGACATATGGAGAATATGGGAGATTGTTGTCACATGTAGTACATAACCAGTACTTGCCAAAAATTCCTGCAGCTCCATCACTGTTGCTGTAGGTCTCTTGGCAGTCTCCCTGACCAGTTTTCATAGGTTCATAGATTAGTACTAGGCTAACTGCCCTTGTGAGCCATTTTAAGCCTAGCCAATTATCCCTTGTGAGACACAAACCCTGCACTTTGTGTTTGCAAGACAAACACCTTAACCATTAGGCCACCCTCCCAACCCTTTGTTGTCTTTTCATCAGTTTTGGAGGGACGTCCAGTTCTTTGCAACGTCACTGTTGTTCCATATTTTCTCCACATGTTGATGACTGTCTTCACTGTGTTCCATGGTATATACAATGCTGTGGGAATTTTTTTTGTACCTTTCTCATGACTGATAAATTTCAAGCAATGAGATCTCTTTGCTTTGTGAGCTCTCTGCGAACCATGGCTTTTGGTGTAGCAAGCAACTGAGTAAATGTCAGGAAAATCCTACTAGGACAGCTGAACTTTATTTGGGGTTAATCAGTCTCTTTAATTGATGGCAGGTGTGTACCCAAGAAGACTGAATGTTATAATTAGTCCAAGCCAAGAACAAAGGAAAGGCATCAAAGGTCCAAAAAGGCAAAAATCACAAAATAAAATAAAACAGCTTCACGATCCACCAGGCTGAATGAAAACTTTAATACAGAATGTTAGCACTTTCAGGTTACACCCTTCTTCAGACATATTAGAATGAATCAAACAAACCCTATAAATACAAGATTAAAATATAATTAACCAATGAATATCATACTCTAATAAACTGATCTTAGTTTAAGGGTGTGCACACTTATGCAACCAGCGTATTTTTTTTTTATATTTTATATGTTTTCCCCTAGCAGATTTGTTTGTTTGTCAATTGAATTGTGCAGGTTATAGGTCACATTAAAGGTGGGAAAAGTTTTGAAAGGATTTATTGTGGTCTCACTCTTTTATATCACAAAAAATGGCATTTTAACAGGGGTGTGTAAACTTTTTATATCCACTGTAAGTGCATGATGGGTCCAGTATGAACAACAGCCACTAGTTTGTGACCCAGAAATTCAACAAGCAGTTGTTCAGTTATCTCTGCACTTTATAGGACAACCTAGCTAGTTTATATAGGTTCATAGATTAGTACTAAGCTAACTGCCCTTGTGAGCCATTTTAAGCCTAGCCAATTATCCCTTGTGAGACTCAAACCCTACACCTTGTGTTTATAAGGGAAACACCTTAACCATTAGGCCACCCTCCCAAGCCTAACAAACAGTCTCTGCAAGTCTTGAACCCAGGACCCTGCACACACTAACCAAAGTGTTTTGCCTGAACATCCAGATTTGGTGTCCAAAAGATTTTACTAGAAAATGTCAGACTCATTCACTACTATAATCCTGTACTGATAGTCTCCATCAACAGATCTATGTGGCTTCTAGAATGTTCCAGGTCATCAAGTTGCATTATATTGGATTTGTTTTATGTGTGATATGTAAGTATAGCTTCTACATCAATTTGTCGAAGACTCACTTCAATGAACCTTTCTTCATTTACCTGAAACCACCAAACATTCAGTTCCGGAAATGTTTACATCTGCAAAGGATTTAAGTAGGGAAAGGAAGCAGTTGGCCAACAGCATAAATTTGCTCTTATCCCCATTTTATTGCAATATCAGAGTTGGTATATATAGTTGGGGGAGTGACATACTTGGTCAAGTCCATCTTTTCCCTGGTGAAATATTTTTTCGATATGAGCGTTCATAGAACTAAACGTTCGTTGGTTTCGAGTCAATGAAGAAAGGTTCGTGGAAGTGAACCTTTGACAAACTGATATAGACCCATAAGTATATAACCTCCTCAGAGCTTCCATGTCTGTTGTCATTCTGAAAATCTGAAAATAAATTCTGATGTATGTTGCAGTAGTAATCAGTGTGAGAGTAATCAGTGCAAGATCTGTGGATGGACTCGTGGTGCAGGGGTAGTGTTGTCGCCTCACTACAAGCACTTCTTCGTTTTGATTCTTGGCTGGGGTGCCTTCTGTGTGGAGTCTGCATGTCATCCCTGTGTTTGTGTGGATTTGCTCCAGTTTCCTCCCGTGTTACAAAGACATGCATGTGGATCATTTTTCCCTGGGCATCTGCTGAAAATTGGCTTTGTTCCAAGTCGGACTTTTCCGGTTAACAAATGTTAAATAAATAAATTGTAGCAGTTTATACTGACACAGTGATAACAATGCCTTTGAGAATCAGCAGCACATTATGTTCTGTTTTAAATTATAGCTCTTTTTCAGAGTTAAAATGACATTGGGCTGAAAAAAATACAGTACAGGAGGTAGATTGTGCTTGACCCTATTCTTTAGTTTTTATGTGCAGTTGCAAAAACATGTGTATGTGCTAAGATCATTAGTAGACTTGAGTAAATAGTTTCCTTCAATCAGGGCTGAGCAGTTCTGTGTTTAAGGGTATTGGGTTTATGTTACCATAGCAGACACTATTCAATCACCTCATATATCTAACTGTGCTCTGTCTCAGACTTATAAGTTGTAGACTAAGACCAAAGTACTTAACAAATGTAGTGAAGTATGGCTAGTTATTTATTTAAAAGTGTAACCACACTGAGAGATGAATGCAGAGTGTTCCCTTATGTAACCCCCTTCCTGATTCCAGTTCACCCCACCCATTCATTTGCTCTTTGCAGTTGCGCCTAGCTCAAAAGTCACCAGCCACATCTGGATTCAAGCATCTCCCCTAACTTGATAAGTCTGTGCATAGGGTCATAGGAATGTACTAGGCTAATGACCACAGGGGTCTTCTTCAGCCTAACCATGCATCTCAAATCTCTGACAAGTTCAGATACCCTTGGTAAATGTAAGCAGGGGCATAGCAGATAAAACATTTGCAAACAGGGGCCTGGGCAACAAAGCATTTACTGGTTGTCTGTGTCCATTAGAGACATAGGTGCCAAACCAAGGATGAATTTGCTGTTCCCCACCCAACTGTCCAAGCAATTTCTATTTTTTTTCTCCAGTGGTTTACATGTTGCTGCCAAACTATAATACTCTACAGGTTCTGGCACATACTATATTTAACAAGCAGCTAGTTTTCATCATCTGTAATGTTATTTGCTGTACAGTGTAAATATTCTATCAATATATACATCATTTTTTTATTTATTTAACATTTGTTTACTGGGAAAGTTCAACTGGGTCAGAGCCTTGTTTCAGCGGAGACCCAGAGAGAAACACTACAAATGGATGTCTTTGGAGTGTGGGAGGAACCTATGAGAATGCAGGGAGAACATGCAGACTCCACACAGAAGGCACCCTAGCATCAAACCGGAGAACTTCTTGCTGTGAGGTGACAATGCTAACTGCTGTACCACTGCTCCACCCAGTATATGTTTTCCAGTGTTCTGTATTTCAGAAGCATCTGTGTGTCCAGTAGACATAGACATTTTAACGTTAATTCCATATTCACCCTTTTGCTGTCCCATGATTCCTGCTACACTCAAACCAATATTCAAGTACTTGTTTACAAACCAGTTAAAAGTAATTGACTTTTTTTGCTTCAGTCCACATTACTATAAGATTTGTGTTTTATTTACAATCCATTTTTCCAGTCTTCAATCACTTTTAATGACCTACAATACATTTGCTTAAACCTGCATGCAATTAATTAGTGCAAATTTCTTCATTTGGGTTTATAAAATTCATAAATACTATATTGCCTTCACATAAAACTTACCTGTTTGTTAAACCAGTCAAAAGCTACCTGCAATGCATCTATAGCATTTGTATTCAGTTCAGTAATATATGAACATAGTGATTATTGTAGTAAGTCTATATCTGTCAGACAACCCTAAATGCCTCTTTTGTTTGTTTAGGTAGACGTAAGTATCTCAAAATATTTCCACAAAGAAATCATGCAGTTCCAGAAACTCAGAATGCCAGCTCCTTAAACTATCTGCTTTAATTCAATAATCATACTGTTTTACCATTAACATCATTATCGGTACAAGGATTGCTTAATACTTCATTTAAAGATATTATTATTACTTTATTTCTCTGTAGATTGTTTTAAACTAATATTTGAACATTAATAAGCTACTTATGATGATAATTTCATAATTATAGTGATGTAAAAACTTGTATCCACTGTTATCCAAATTCATATTGTATGAAGAGTAAAGGCAGTTGTTTGCGCCACAAAATCAGATTGCAATGTTTTTCTGTTTCTGGAAATATTCTTTTGTTCTGCACATTCAGTTTTAGCCAGTGTTTATATTAGTTTAGTCAAACAGTAATCTGCCATTTTGGCCATCCTGAAGTTTACTTCTCTACTGATGCCTCACAGTACCTTTTTAACAATGATCCTCCCATACCATGATATTACTTCAGCATAGTATGTGGGGGTAAGAGTCATATGCAGAGATGTCATACAGTTAGCCTTCAGAGTCATTTATGCATTCACCAACATCCTGACATGAGGCCATTTGTATGGCCTAACTCCACCTCATGGGTGGGGGTTATTAGCCACCCATATCACCACAAAGACCCACAATACATTCCCCCTCTGACTGCATGCTGTCATGCACTTGTTAAGAAAGGTGACCAACAGGAGGTGTTTCGTGAGATGAAAGCCTGATCCTAGAATGAGCATCAAGATGCCAACCCTCATCCAAGGAATTATTGCTGCTTGCATCCTGCTAGACTCCACCCTCTACCTCAGGATAGATGGATGTATCCATCCTGCCCTGACAGCTGCATCAAGTATACAAGCCACTATTCAAACTTCTGTCTCCTAGACTATAGTCAAGACTCTTTCCCCTATTCACCACTGTATTGGGCTGAATAGCAATACTTTGGCAGTTGGGGTGTGATCGCCAAAGTACCCCATATGGGAGGTCCAAGGGTACTTGCCCCCTGCAATAACAAAACTTAGCTTACAGTTGCTGTGAGTAACTTTATTGATTAGTGTTGTTGAACTTAATGGTCCAGTTGCTGTGTAACAGCTATTTCCTGCATGGGGAACAATCATAGGACTAATAAATTGATACTAAATTGTCTGACGTCAGCTTATAAGAAAATGTAAAAAAAAGACAAAATATGTTTGAAGATTTTAACAGTCTACACTGCTACTTATTTGGAATTTGAGTTCATCCTTTTTTATTCCAGCTTCTGGTTTGAATCCTGAAAAATATAATTTGTTTATTTATTTTTTTCTTTATTTTTATAAAGTTCATTAGTGTCATACACTATTTGATATGTACTACTTAACAATGTATATATCATTCAAGGACTCACAGAAGATACTGCAAAAGCTGTTTCAGTCTCAACAGTAATGTCAAAATGCAGATGGATAGATAGATAGACTATATATGCAGTCAGAGCATGGGCTGAAATAGAAATAGAAATGCAAAATTGCCTTACCAAAGAAATAGGAAAGCAAAATTGCCTTGCCAAAGAAATAAATTCTGAAAATATTATTGTTAAGAATATCTGCTTTGAAAAAATATCCATAATTAAATGACCAAGCTAATGAAGGCTCATTTAAATGGGAACTATCTTTCCTTTATTGGGTAATTAACTCTGTGGAAATCTAAGCAAACATCTCCCCTAAGTCAATTCTGACGAATCCCTACTTCAGCAAAGAAGGAAATTTTTGCAGTTTGAAAAAAAATTAATCACCTAAGTGAAAGATAACCATATATTGTACCATTTGTGAGTAAAATAGGCACTCTGATCAAAATTATGACTAATTTTAAATCATCAATGCATGGAATACTGGCTGAATAACATTAAACTAAAAATTGTCAAATGATTTATTATGGTTAGGTCAAACTTTTTCTACTTGTAAAGGAGCAAAATTTGGATTTTGATGGATTGAGAGTATAACCAATGATATCTGGGAATAATTATGATAACACACACCAGAGAAATAAAATCTCAAACAGTTAAAATAATATTGTATGCATATGCAATATATGCAAAAGCTATCTTAGGTCTTCTTGAATAAAGTGAAGAGTAGGCCAATGGCAATAATTGTCAGATAAAGCATGAAACAAATGTAATAAAAGTGCAATTTAATGAATGTAATTCATTAAAAATATGTGTGTGAATTGAGAGAAAATATTTTATAGAGTTTTGACAGATAATTGTACAAATTATACAGTTTTATTAACTGTAAACATAGATTTTGCAGGTAGAAAGCCAGGAGTAACATACTTGTAGTACCCAACCCCACCTGGGCAGGGCTGCACATATGTTGGCATGTCCCACTTGTTTGACATCCATGTTATTATGATGGTTATGAATGTTCTGCTTGCCTTATTTCCTTAAAACTACTGTAAAGACACAACAGAAAAAAAAATGAGTGCAAAACTGATTATAGAAATGATTATACTTCTTAAATGTTGTTTTTAGTTGTTAGTTGTGAAGAAACCTTAAAAAGAAGAACAGGCCTGCATTAACAAACTGTTCATTGATGTAATTTGAATATTTCTAATTTAATGCACAGAGTCACCACTACTGGGCTATAAAAGCACACAAAATGTCAGTGGCAAAACTTGTTATTCCAGCAACTTACTGAGTTTATAAGATTCAGTATTTAAAAAAATCTGCTCGATTTCAAACTTCATAATCCTTCATAAATAATATGACAGTGGTAGGAAGGGATTTGGGTAGGGTTTGCTACTGCACAACTGGGTGGGTACTATAAATAAGTTTTGCTGAAAACCAGACTGGTTAGGATGAATGAGATATATTAGTTGGAGAATCAAGTAATTGTTGTTTAGTCTGACTAGAACCTTATAACAAGTGTTCAGTATAGTGATTAGTCTATAAGTAGATGGAAGAGTTGGGGCCTATACGTTTTCATAATCAAAATTATTTTCACAAGAGAGAAAAAAGGTTAAATTAAAGTGGGTTTAAGGAAAGATATTTGAGTAAACAAAAAATGGGGTTAGTACATTAACAAATTCTTCACAAATTTCTGGAGCTAAGCCATCTGGTCAATTGTCTTATAAGAAGTAAGCAGATTCTGCCCTACATCTTCCATGTTTCCTATACTTATTGAATGGCTTTTTTCTCCTTAGAAATATACTCATTTGTTTCCCTTTTTAAACATTTTCTCAACCTCCACATGTTCCAAATTATCCACCATTAAAAGACTGCATCTCACAGTGATGTGCACATGGGTAACAGACCATAAATTCACACCACTTGTGTCTAATTATATCAGGATGAGCAGATATTAAGAGTCTGGAATACAATAACATTGCCACCAATTACATATACAAGGATGTGACTGGCATAGTGATCATATAGTAAACATGCATACCTGCTTCGGGTTATGACCTGCTGCACACAAATGAGCATTTCATTGCACAGCTACAGAACATGGTTATAATCACTTAACATCCAAGGATTTCAATAATCTCAGTGTAAGCTCATTGCATTCTTTTGCAGCTTTACCAGCAGTAACTGAGACATAAGCAATGCTGTGTATTCACATGTATCACAGACATCAAGTATTTCGCAGGGAAGACTACTGCAATATTTCAAGTGACAGATCCCATTTCATATGTTCATAGTACATGCTCCCATCATCTAGTCCAATTTGATGTTCAATGCAGGAAGTGTTGGCTAAATAATACCATTCCAAAAATGGCAATTGATTTATTTTGGTCAAATCAATGTCAAACATTTCTTGCTTGGAAAGCAATAAAATTTGGATTTTAATGGATTTCCAGTGAACCTTTCAATATATTAAAATATAGTAACAGAATGGCAGTATCTCTCAAAAAAGTAAATGCCAACAGTTTGGGTTAATTTTATAACTACATAAATGAAAACACTTATGAGAAAAATCAGTTAAAAACATAAAATAAATTAAAATACACAAATCAATAAAAGTATGGGGATATAGAAAATATCTTAATCAGATAGGAGATGACAAAATAACCTAATCTAGTTGTTACAGATGACACACAGGCACATTATTAGAGATTTAGCTTACAGTTTCTGGAAAAGCAATCTGTATGTTTCTACAATTTCTGTTAAAAATTCTGTTTCAGATTTAGACAGAGCTACTCATGTGTAATCTAGCATGAAACAGGGCATAAAGAAATTTTAATTTAGGGTCCCTGAAAGGAATGAGCATCAGCAATCCTGGTTCTGAACTCCTAAGTGATTAATATGATGTAAAACCAAACAACATTTCCAAGCTGGCATTATACAAAGAAAGTTCCATTCCAACAGGAGGTCATGCAATGTGTGATAGAATATAGGGGAATGTGAAAGCAGTGAATAGCTCAGTTTTACTAAGAAGACCAGTTAATTACACACATCTAATGGACCATGCTGTTTTTGCCAATTGCTTACATAACAAATTATAGATACACCTCTGTTGACCCTCACCAGCCATCTTATCTCTGACCTAGTCATTGTGACAAGGGGAGGAAAGAAATAGCCAAGAAATTGAGTTATTTACCCAGATGATTTGCTTACTCCTGCATATAGCAATGGATATGTATATGTGTGTGTGTGTATGTGTGTGTGTGTGTGTGTGCGCGCGCGTGTGCGTGTGTGTGTGTGTGTGTGTGTGTGTGTGTGTGTGTGTGTGTGTGTGTGTGTGTGTGTGTGTGTGTGTGTGTGTGTGTGTGTGTGTGCATGTGTGTATGTGTGCATGCGTGCATACAGTGATCCAAAAAGAGGCAGTATTCATTTGCACATGTCCGTTGTTGATATGTATGATCTTACTTCAACACAAATAAGGACCTCCCAAGCATTAGCAAGTCCAACACCCTCCCTAAAGGAAGGAGAGCTGACAATCCACATCATAGTCCTCCTTCTCTCAACCATCCATCCAGAAAATGGCATCTTAATCTCAGTCATTCCGGCTGAAGTAGATGGATTGTCTCCCACTATGTCAACAGTTGTACTATACATTTCTTCTCTTTGATCCGCATAATTGTTTCACTTAAATGACTGTTGTTTCTTTGGTATCAACTATAGCATATACCCATCATTTTATCAAACTATCTTCTTGCCTGTATGTTGATTTTTTTTTTCTAGAGCATTGTCTTATTTTGTAAAACTATTCCATGTTGGAGATGAGATTCCTAACATTTAATTTGACTGACTACGTCTTTGCTGATTATGAATCTTATTATTTGGGGATCATTTGTTTGTAGATGGATACCCACATCCATATCTGAGGTAATCTTCTCCACCATTATTTTTGAATATCAGGTTCAAAAGTAGATTCCAGTTCTGTCACTATATGTTGGAGGCTTGCCCCATGTAGGACTTCACAAATGACTTTGGGTTTAGGTGTGGTTAAATATCAGTTTAACATCTAATATATAAAGGTTCACCAATCAATAATTCATTCTCTTTCAGTATCATCCTAAAGATTTGGTCTATATCATTTTCTTCACCTGAGGAGAACATTTGTATAGAGCACCTGCATCCTGAAAATATTCCAGAAGAGTTTTACAAGCATTAGTTGATAACTATATTTATTTTGGTAGAGACAACCTTGGTAATATTTACTCCTAGTCTATAAAATGCAATAAAAGAATACTGAACACAAATTCTATGCTTCGGTTTTTGAAATGAGAAGTTATAATTCTATGAGCTCTGGTGTTGACCTGGAGGCACCCAAAAAGATGAACATAACTTAAAAAGAACCGGTTTCATTATTGAATTCTTATTTGGTGAATTGTCCTGTCATAGCATATTCATTTTTAGTCATGAACTCAACCTGTATCGCTTAATGGGACCAAAAGCTGTTTGATACTTTAACAAGTCTGTCATTAACTTTTGACCAGAAATCTACTGTTTGACTGTGCATTTGATGAGTTAAATAGGGGTTTTGTGGCTGTTTTATATATGGTGGATGGAGTTATTGTCTAGGTGCACTGTGAACATGTGGTACATGGCACCCATCCTCACAAACTTACTGTAATATGTTATTTTCCTAGTAAAGCATCCGGAAGCCTTTGATCTACTTTTTCCCATGTTTATTACAAATGCATTAATAAAGCAGTAATGGCTGCTGAACATGGGTCATTCAGCTTTACCTATGGCCAAAGTGAGTAAACATCACCAGTGACCCTCTGCCCAGTTTTCATCAAACATGACATGGCTTAATTTTTCATTTTTCTGTATCTCTTACTGTACATTATTGCTTTATGGCCATGGGCATGGCTGAACAAGATCCTCAGATCAATTTACCCATGCAGTTTACAAATATTTATTTATTCATTTTACATTTGTTGACTAGGGAAATCCAGTTGAGAACAAAAATCACTTTTAAGCAGAGTCCCAGGGAGAAATATTAAAGTACATGCAGTACAATCAAATCTTTTAAGTTATATAGTATCAAAAATGTCAGGCAGAATGCAATTAAAATAAATTTCACAGTGTCACAATAGATAACTATATATACATTAGTGAGACTTCATATACTAATTATACTCTATACGGGTATAGTTAAATAAATAACTACCAAGTGGGATAGATGTCACAGTACAGAGTATTGAGATATTTACAAAGGGTGGGTAGCAAAAGGTTGTTTTAATTTTTAGATAAAAAGTAATAGAGTGGTAAAAGAGTTACGAGAGGCATGGGTTGAAGATGGAGTGGGTGAAGACAGAGCAATACTTGGTAAAAGAGGAGAGCAGATGTATAGTGGAAGAGGAGGAAGAAAAGAGAGATGTTATAGTTATTCTAGAGTTGTATGGTCTACAGAGTCAGGATGTTAAGAAATGTGTAATATTTAAAATATTATGAGGAGAATACTTCTGGACTGCATTTCCTTTGTAAAAGCTTCTATTATATATTATTATGTCTGCTATTAATATTTTTTCATATTATTTATGTATAATAAAAATCGGACTACTTTAATTCATACCATATATTCTATTAGTATATGTTATTATGTCACTGAGAACTTTTCTTTTGGACCTTCACTGAAAAAGATTTTTTTGCCCTAACACATAAAAATAACAGTACATGATTATTTATTCTGAAAAACATCTTTACCTTTTTAAAATATGTTCTTCATATGACAATTCTTTCTAATGTTGTAGTCTCTGACATTTCAAAGATGTATTTCCTCCTACATATACACATCACACTGATGGACCATACAGTATGTGTGCCATTGACAATGTGAGTGTGAACTATAGTGAAGCTTCAGTGTAATGTATTTTTAAATGATCCCAACAGATGAAAGAATGCTTTGGAGAATCTGTGATCCTGGCATTTTCTGTTATGCAGGTACATTCACTTTGTGGAAGTCACATACAGATGTTGCTGCCAGAGCCCTAATGATTGCACATGTCATTTCAAAGGCTGACTAGCTAAAGTGATATTTTTGTATGCTTTGTCACTCATAAGCAATAATTACTGAGTGCCATTTTACAATCAGTGATGCATATCAGTGCCAAGGCTGTGGTGAGACATCTGCTGTGGTAGGTGGCACTTGTCTATAGCATTTGACAAAAAAATCCCTGATATGGCACAACTGCACATCTCTTCTCGAGTTTTCATCTTAATTTCTCTCACAAAAGACTATGCGTACTTTAGGATTTTGATACTCCCTCAAAAGTTCTATAATGACTAACAGATGATGGGTTCAAGAGACAGACCCCTGTACAGACAGTGTGGACATCATATTCTTTGCCAGTGGGCTGTAAGTCTCTGTGTAAACCTTTATATCTCAGCTGCTCCAAACAACAAATGAGCAGTATCTTTAACAGACTGCTTTAGTGTTTTAAAGATTAATAGCCTGTGACTTAGAGCCAGGTATAAATCTCCTATAGCAGTAGTTAGCTCAGCTTAAAGTGGGACACAGTATTTTAATGGGGATGGGGGCACAGATGACAGTTTCAGGACTAATCAGGGCAGTTTATTGTATTTCTGCTTTTTTTAATCTCTCCATATGTTTAGGGTAATGACTTAATAGTAACGAACACCTTTCTTACATCAGGGAATAATAAAGATCATAAACTTAGTATTGCCTCAGTCTTCCTGCTTGGTCTGTAAAATGATTGTACAAACAAAACTAAAGGTCTAATGCCAGAAATGTAGTTGTTTGCCTTTTAGTATAATATATGAAGATACAGAGCAAACTTTCTTTTCCATGCCAAAAGGAGATTTCAACATCTTTGTCCATTCTTTACGTAAATATTTTCTAATACTTCATTAAGAAGAGTCATAAAACAAAAATGTAGACAAAAAAGAATTTCTGTTGGAGCCAGCTACAATTATGATGACGCATTCATTTTTAGCAGTGAAGCTTTTACTGCACCAGTATGGTAGACATATCTTTATAGGACCTCATATGTGCAACATGCCAATATTTGTTGATGATGGCAAACATGCTGTCTACATGCTAGCAAATACCCCCAAACTCACATACAGGTGTGCACACAAACACACACACACACACACACACACACACACACACACACACACACACACACACACACACACACACACACACACACACATGCCTTACCTAACAAAACTTTTGAAAGCAATAGAGAATTATGTTCTTCCTTCTGATGGGATGTTAAACATAGGCACCATCTGTCTGAGATGATGGTAGCTCAGCTGGAAGTAAAGGATTCCATTGCACTTATTGAAAAGAGTAGGGGAAGTTCCCCAATAAACTGGCCAAATTTCCCCTAGCTAATATGAATACCATCTCAGTTCTCACCTGAAAGAGGACATTAGCTTAGTGGGACTAACCCTGCTAATGAAGTGTAAGTAAAACAAATATTCATCCTTTCCCTTTCAACATTGTATCATATACATATCTTGCTGGCAAGATATCCCTAGCAATAGCTGATATGTGGTGAGACTCACAAATAAGGATCATTAAGTCAACAATTCCAGCATCCAAATGGTATACATGTCGGAGGGTTGTAGGATGGAATAGACAGGTGTAAATCCTGACATTATACAGCATATTGGTCAGCACAGTGACTCACTGAAAAGATCTCTGCCTCATACCTCCTTATTTCAGTCCTGGCTTCTCGAGTATCTCTTTGGAGTTTGTAAGCTCTCCCCACATCTGTCTGGGTTTGTCTGATATCTGACTGGTCTGCAGCTTAGCGGTCAACCACAACGTTCTAGTGTTCCATAAAATAAATCCAAACAATGTTTAAACTTACATCCAGCTTTATTAATATAAAATAATTAGAATAAGTGCTTTTCCAAAGTGGTAATAATGCACTGACAAATATTGGTTCCTTGATACTTTAAATTCTGGAAGGAAAGGTTTTTTAATGACCATGTGACCGAGGTTTCTTAAGGATCATGTGACCACCATTTTGGAGATTTATTTAAACCACTGACTTTTAGGAAGGTTTATTCTGAAGAAGTCCTGTAGGTATATGAGACAAAAGCGCTTATTTTAATGTTTTTTTTTCTATTTTAATAAAGATGGTTGTAAAGTTTTAAACATCGTTTGGATTTACTTTTTAGAACACTAGAATGTTGTTATTGGCTGCCAAGCTGCTGGCTAGTCATCTTTTGTTTTTCATTGGTTTGTCCTGGCTAGAATTATTACCTGGTTTTATTGAATATCTTTCAAAAGCATACTGCTTGATTATCCATATATTTATATGATGTGTTTTCCCTTCCCGATGTGGTCCAGGTTATAGCAGAAAAGCATCTGTGGACCAGTTCACTTACCAGTTAACATGTGTTAAAACAAATAAAAATGTTGACTGGCTTCTTAGGCCAAAACAGCTACCCTGCACGATGGTGCAAAGGTTTAAATTATAAAAATTATTATCAATCGTCACATTTTCCTTTCCTTTACCCCCTTATCACTGGGGGAGGGTGGAGTGGAATTTGTGTCATGGATTCTCTGAATTATTCTTGACAGTAGACTCACATTTAAAGACAAGGTGTCAGATGCTATTAAGACATATTGTTTCATCTTAAGAATTTTGCTCAATTCCAG
Organism: Protopterus annectens; assembly: GCF_019279795.1. Taxonomy (NCBI): domain Eukaryota; kingdom Metazoa; phylum Chordata; order Ceratodontiformes; family Protopteridae; genus Protopterus; species Protopterus annectens. The sequence continues at coordinate 1,594,321,374 of NC_056726.1, forward strand.
AACTTTATTCCATTACCAGACATTGCATTGCTGCTTCGTGTGCTAGACTATGGCAGCACTCTATTTTAAAAAATTTTTTTTTTGTTACTATGTCTAGAAATAAGTCACAATTACAGCAGATGCAGAATTCTGCAACAAGTCTTCTGACTGAGGTGTCCCAGTCATGCAACAATATGTTTTTTCCTGTGAGACTTGCCATGTGTACAAGTCACTGCCTCGGTCAGTTTTTAAATGGCTTTACCGTGAAAGGCATGGCTTCCTTATTTGAAATTCAAAACATTCCATGGGATTCAGAAACATCATGTCTGCAATCACGCTGAGTTTACTGCTATTTACCTCTTGGTTGCAATGGAACTCTAAGCTACCTAACCATTAACATAGTGAAAATGCTGTATAAAAACATCAGCTAATTAAGAAACCTGCTCATCGTCAAAGCAGGGCGTCCAGTGAGGTCACATATTCTCCAGTGGCAGCTTAGTAATGTGATGGTGAAACTTTGGGAACATGGCACATGTATATGTGTCAACAAGGTTCAGCGGCCTTACACACACACACACACACACACACACACACACACACACACACACACACACACACACACACACACACACGTGGTAAGATATGAAATAAAAGTATCAGCATTAAAAGATTCACTATACCTTTTAATCTATTTTTGACCAGATTATAGGTTCATAGGTTAGTATTAAGCTAACTGCCCTTGTGAGCCATTTTAAGCCTAGCCAATTATCCCATGTGAGACTCAAACCTTGCACCTTGTGTTTGTAAGGCAAACACCTTAACCATTAGGCCACCCTCCCAACCAAAGGATGAAAATGGGAGTATAGAAAAGTGGGAAAGCAAGGAGAGCTAAGTGTATAAGTGAATGACTAGGATGGTGAAGGAAAGTTACGGTAATATAGTCTGAAGGCAGGGGCCTAAACTGTACTATGTTAACATGATGAAGCATTAGCATGACAAGGAGGTCCTGGTGGTGAGTACTTGCAGTGGATGGCAGAAGGAGTCTGGGGGACCTGCTGACTGATCTCCTCAGTGAGACTCGGACTGACACCTCAGTGGAAGGGGTAGCAATGTTCCAAAGGCTATCCCCTACCCAGGTTTGAGAAATCTGAGCAGTGTTACAGGAGTTTGGGGCATGTTCATTGAGAAACCTGGGTGCATCTACCTGGTGCAGCACCATGTGGATACAGAACCCCAAAGACCTGTCAACCAGGCCCCTTTCAGGATACTTGAGTGAGTCAGACAGACTTTGAGGAAGGAGATACATGAAATGTTAGAAATGGTGGTAAAACAGGAGTCTAGTAATCTCTGGGCATCCCCAGTGGTGCTTGTACTAAAGAAAGATGGCATCACCGGGTTCTGTTCTACAGAAAACTTAAAAGACACAAAGAGTCAGATGCTTACCCAATGCCAAGGACAGATGGAACCTTAGAGCAGCTGGGTAGGGCTAAGTATCTGACCACTATTGATCTGACCAAGGGCTCCTGGCGGGTGCCCTTGACTCCCACCGCTAGAAAGAGGTTTGCCTTTTTGACTCCTTTCGGATTATATAAGTTCACAAAGATGCTCTTTGGGATGAAAAATGCCCCAGCAACCTTCCAGAGGCTGCTAGATCATATCCTAGCAGGAGCAGGAGCAGGATATTATGCCCTTGCTTACCTGGATGATATTGCTGTGTACAGTCATTCCTGGCAAGAGCACATTTAGCATGTCAGGGAGGTCCTGGGTAGACTACAAAGGGCAAGGTTAACCATTAAGCCCAGTACGTGTCAGGTGGGTATGGCAGAGGTCTCCTACCTAGGGCATAGAGTGGGAGTGGTAAGATCAGGCCAGAGCCTGCCAAAGTGGAAGTCATTCACATGTGGTCTGCCCCTATTACCAAAAAGCAGATGAGGGCATTTGTGGGGACAGCAGGGTACTATAGAAGTTTGTTCCCAAGTTTGTCCCATTTATAGTAAAATAGCTGCTCCCCTCACAGATTGGACAATGAGAAACAGGCCAGATAAGGTAGTGTGGACCACATCATGCATTCCAAAAGCTTAAAGAGGCTTTGGGAGGACCCCCTATTATAGCCAGTCCAGATTACAGCAAAGAATTTGTTGTGCAGATGGATGCTTCAAACCATGCGATGTGGGCTGTACTCAGCCAGGTTCCTCAGAGAGAGAGAAAAGAGCACCCAATTGCACATCTAAGCCATAGACTAAAATATGGGTTAACATGTTCCCAGATAGGCTCAATCCTCTCTAGCAATGTTTATCCAGGGTCACTTAAGAAACTAGCTTGAGTCTGCAAATGAGTGAGAGATGTAATGATGCGAGGTAGTGCCAGCTATGCCAGAGAAAGTAGAGCAGTGTATGTGTAACATATTCCAGCATAGCTAGCTGAAGTTTTGCAAAGATTTATGTTATTTGTGCATCAAACTGATTTGTGCAGGTGCTTGTGTTGAAAATATATTTGTAAAACTGCTAGTGTTAAAAATGTACCAGCAGTGGGTCCTGCTGGACAGAAAAGAAATACACCTGTATGTCAGACTGTATTGTAACTGTTGAAATGAATATATTGTAACAGAGGATACTGCAGGAGAAGAGGTTAATCTCAGTCCAGCTAACTTTGAAAAATAGTCTGAAATTAAATTACCTCATTTATGCCAAAAAGGTTGTATCTTACAGTTCTGATTGCAGCCAGAGAAAAAAATGTCTGTGAAAACCAGGACTAAGAATCATAGTGTATTGTCCTTAGTGGTAAAATAATTCCTTCCCTAGAAGGGTGGATGGTTTTAAAATGGTTTTATAGCTTACAGATGATATAACACATCTTAGCAAAGCTCTATGTGTATGTATTATGACACATATGTGCTAGATACTGGTTCAGATTCTAGTAAAGGGGATAGTGTGAGCGCCAGAAGTCAGGTGACCAGATGTATGTGATGTCATTCTGTAATCCAGCACAGAAATTATGTTTTAATACTAGATGAAATCAATCCAAAAAGAAACGATGGCAGAATAGCACAAAAACGAAGTTTAATTCACAAAGTAAAATCCACAAGATAAAATCCAATAAAACACACAAAAACACACTGTAATTACACTGTTATAGAACCACAAGTGAGTGCTTTCATCTCCAAAGGGAGATTTATTCAGACTAATGGTTACAACACACTGCTTCATTTAAATACTCTTAGCAATTATTAAGCTGCTTCAATTAAGCAATCCAATTAAAAGTTATCAGTTTAAAATGTGTTTGAACTACAATATTCTTAAACTATTCTGTATACCTGAAAACTAACTAAAATTTACTTCGTGTAGCAGTTTCATATATTGTAGACCAGCCCTTTGGTTTATACTCAACCATTTGTAAGTAAATGCTTTGGATAAATTTTTACCCGCCGGTAAATTTTTAACTCTTAGTCCTCTTGGGACTTGCTGAGCTTTCAAGCTGTTTTCAAAAAATAAGTTGTCCCATTGGAGACGTTTGACTAATAACAAATCCTTTTCTAGTATATTAAACTTTTCTGAAATGTTAAAAACAAAATTCGTGTTAGTTTCTGTTACCTCATTGATATCAAAAGTGAACGAATTCTTGGATGGAGCTAAACACCCTCTTAAAATTTCTTCTACACTGTTAACCAACACATTTAATCTTTGGCTTTTATGAATAAGATTTACAGTACCTTCTTCACTGACGATAAAATTAGACCATTAGTCTGAAGAAATCTCCCTTTGGAGATGAAAGCGCTCACTTGTGGTTCTATAACAGCGTAATTACAGCGTGTTTACGTGTGTTTTATTGGATTTTATCTTGTGGATTTTACTTCGTTTCTTTTTGGATTTGTGCTTTGTTTTGAAGCGTGCTGCTTTGCTCATCACTGTTAATACTAGATGAGACAGAAGTCTCAGGGCAGTCTGTTTTTGAAACCTGACAAAGAAGGGCCACTCATCTACATCATCTTGCCTTACTCTAGTAAGTGAACTAGGGGACAGTAATTCTTTAGATCAGTCAGGAAAATATAGTGAGATTAGTTAAGTATTGTTTTTCTGTATCTGTGTGAATCTTTTCATCAGTGTTATTTTTAATATTTCCTGTGATTGAAACTCGGGTGTTTATTGTAAATAGATATTTAGTATTTTCATTTTTTTTTAATTATTTATTATTACATTTAAACTTTTCATTGTGGCTGGTCTTTTAGAGAATAGTTTAACCTTTAAGAGTATTTATATTTATTTGGTGACACTGTGGCTGTGCCTGAAAACCTTGTTGAATTGGCATTCTCTACTATGGCTTCCTTGGTTGTGAAATAAACAGAGAAACACATATGTATGATATGCTTCAGAGTGGTAGGGCAGGATTAAAAAAAAACTACTAAGAGCACATCTCAGGAGTTCTCAGTATGATCTCTTCAGGTCACCCTAGTGGTCTCTATAGTGCTAGCCAGTTCGAAGTATGCCAGTCATATCAGTAACCATCTAGTAAGAAAGTGCCAGGCATCCACCTTATACTGGGGACCCCCATAACAGTGCCCCTGAAAATGATACCAGTGTTCTCTATGAATCAGAAAGAGGTACATTTATTCTCTTTTGAGCAGCGCTGGGGTATTCTGCAAAAAACAATGATATCAGAAGCCATAATCATACATCTTATGTGTGATACCAATGAAGCATGTCTGATATCTTGCAGTTGTGCCTATTTCTTGTTTGAGAATTTATTTTATTAATTTTGTTTTTAGAGTTTATTTGAGAATTGCAGCATGATTTAGAACAGTTTAGTGCAGAAGTCAGTGGCAGGGGTCAACATGCACATTGTAAGTTTGATTATGAGCAAAAAGGGAATGGAAGGTAGGAAATATGGCAGTCACAGTTCTACTTTACAGCATATACTTAACTGGTACAGAAACAGTGCTCTTTACTGACTTCATTACTAGCAAGCTAAAACCAGAAAGTGCAGGGAACATCATCCTGACACAAACACAACAATGTATGCTTAATGCACCTTGGTAGTGCTCAGGAGTGTGCAGAATACAGTGTAGCCATCTATGCAGTACTGTCCTTCTAGGCACAATGAGTAGTATGAGCAATTCAGAGATATTCCTGAGCTGAGCCATTATTTTCTTTATCTTTACACTCAGAGGCCTGAATCAGCATGATATAAACCACAGCAGCTGCATAGAGGCTCATCGCATTGCAAATGAAAATGTAGAACTCTGCTGATAAAAGTTACTTCATCTATGGAAGCTAATTAAGCCAGAGGAAAGCAGAACTGCTTGCTGAAAGCATGTGTAACATTGTCTTTATACTTCCATATTTGCAACTGTTAACTGCTGTTCCTTTGTGGAAACACCTGATGTGGGGGACTATGCAGTTCTTGTTAAAGGGATTTAACAAGATCAAAATACTCTGACTCCCAGAGTAGTTCTACATAACTACTGTGAAGGTTAATGGGAGGCACATCCTCAAAGCAATCATGGAATTCAGCACTTGAATTTCTCAGACCAGCACTGCCTTCTAATATGCTGGGGCACATATACCTGTTTATCATCTAGGGACTCATGGGTACACATAGGTGTGTGTATTATGAAGCTGCCACTGTAACAGTAAAATTGTACCATTACATGTTTAGCCTACATATTGATATGAATGTTGGAACCCATGTTTCTGGAGAAGAGGACTACAGTGGCTATACCACAGGAGTGTACCTATGGAAGGTTGCATTTTGCAGACTGCATACCCCACTGCAGTGTGACATTGGAGGAAGGGTTTCATGCAGTGGTGGTGGTGCTGGTGTTATTTCCACCTGTTAGGTTTGTGTGCGAATTGGGGGGGGGGGGTTGTGGGCAGTGCCTTTTCCTAGAGGAAAGATGTACAGCTTACTCCTGTTTCTGCATATTAGCACTCCTAGCTGAGTGTACAGAATGGGTGCTTCATTACAGAAAGTCTAGCATGACAAGCAATCCTTACTGGCATATTATCATAGTGTATTCTTCATCCACACAGCAATATGCCTAGCAAGAGAAAGGCAAGGAATAGCAAATTCTTCCATGTAGAGACTGAAGTGTTAATGCAGGCCTTCCATCTCCATGGATGATTGCTGACCAGCCCTATTGTGGCCATGTTTGAAAGGATATTCAAGCAAATGTTAAGGCAGTCAATGGCCATGACCATATGTGCAACCAAATCAGATATTTACACAGACATGATATGTCAGGCAGAAAAACATGTTGCCCATCTAGAGTAGAAAGGTAGGGCAACATGAAGTGACCCATAATTCAAGCCATCAGTGACAAAGGTAGAGTAGTTTCTAGTCTCTCTGTGGGGGGAATTGGAGTCATCATGTTCCCATGATGGTGTGCAAGATCTTGGTTCTGAGCTGCAGCGTAACCCTAGAGTATCACTTGGGAATGCTCAATGTTTGTAGTGAGCTCCCTTTTTCATGATATGCATGGTTGGGTTTGATCCATTTATTGCTGAACATGGCACTGACATTGTGTGATTGCTGTATGTTAGGTACATCAGGGATACAAGTTACATGGATACTTGCACAATGAAAGGTTATTTTATCCAATATTGCCACTATTTCCAGTGCCTATACATTCTGCTTTGGTGTCTTCAGACATGATGTTTCATCTGCTTCATGAATATGGAACTCGTACTGCCTGACATTGGAGGATGTTCAAGTGCAGTATCAGTGCTAGACACAGACAGCATGCAGACATGCTCTCATATCCAGGCTGTGGGCACAGCCTCTGTGCCTCTGGACACCACGCAAGAAACACAAACCACATAGGAAGGACAGGTTAGTGAGGACACATACAGGTAGGGTAGTGTGTCACCCCCTGTGGCCCAGTCATCAATGTTTGCCACAAACTACATAGGGCAGGGGGTGACAATGTGGGTAGCATGGGTACTTTCCTCTCCCAAAACTAGCTGTGCCTATGAATGCAACCCTGCACATGTCCAAGGCCATTGTGCATGGATAACATAGCAACACCTTAACCTTTGCAGAGATGATATGGATACTTCAGGGTGTGAAAGATAGCCTACATGAGTGCATGTCCTGTATATGTGACCTTTTTGACTAAATAGACAACCTACTGGTGCAAAGCAGAAACTCCCATTCTTCAATTCTGCTTGTCAGGCATGGTCCATGAAGCTGAGCCACCTCTGCCTCTACAGAAAATACCCATTGTGGACATGGAAAGCCAAGGTCACAGTCATGAAGTGCCAGCACTTCCACATTGACATCAGATGTAAAGGTATCTATAGGCAGGAGAAGCCATCCCTAAGGTTATGGTACTTACGCCAGTGGTATGTCTGCTAACAGACATAACTCATTGTCACAGAGTACACCTTCATCTGGCAAGGGCTGTGTTACTACCTATGAAACTCTGGTAGTGGCAGCTCCCATCACTGAGTGTTCACATAGGATGTCCACACATCTTCCATGAATCCCTGGATCTGTTCATTAGATCAGGTTGCAGTGCAGCAACTACTACAAGACGATGTTCCAGCATACCCACATGTATAGCAACATAGCCTCCAGTACCTCAAACTCACAGCTGACTCATGGCAGTGGCCTGTTCAAAAGCATTCTGCAGTAATTACCTTCACAGCTATATCAGACACTCTGACACACACACACACACACACACACACACACACACACACACACACACACACACACACACACACACTCACACACACACACACACACACACACACACAGACAAACAATACACACACACACGCATGCACAAACACACACACACACACACACACACACACACACACACACACACACACACACACACACACACACACACACACACAATACACACACACACCAACATCCCACACACATAGACACAAACAACACACACAAAACACACAACACATCCTAACTGCAGATGTTTAACTGTACTCACACATTTCAATGTCAAAGACACTGCCTGCTCAGTATTCCTCCTCCACCTGTATAAATGATGACAACTGTGTCTTGCCCTTTGTATTTTGTGACTATGGTGACCTATATCTGAGGCACATTGTGGATAGCTTATTGATTAGTAATCACAGTCTAGAAATGACTTTACACAAATCATTTTTACTGTACTACATATGCTTTACTGTGGGCTTTAGCTATGTGCCAGCCTCTGCCTCTTTGCCAGTGCCACTTATACTGAGCCCACATACAGCTAGCTCATTTATCCCCTGCTGCTAGATCCTATGTGATCTCCTCATCTGCTAGCATATCTATCTCCTTCTGCTAGGTTCCACTCCATCTCTTCATCTGCTAGCACATTCATGCTCTGCTGCTATGTCTTACACCATCTCCTCATCTGCCTACTATATCTATCTCCTGCTGCTAGGTCCTACACCATCTCCTATCTGATAGCACATTCATCCCCTGCTGCTAGGTCCTACATGATCTCCTCTTCAGCTAGCACATTCATCCCCTGCTGCTAGGTCCTACACCATCTCTTCATCTGCTAGCACATTCATCCCCTGCCGCTAGGACCTATACCATCTCCTCATCTGCTACCATATTTATCTCCTGCTGTTAGGTCCTCCACCATCTCCTCATCTGCTAGCACACTCATCCCCTGCTGCTAGGTCCTACACAATCTCCTCATCTGCTAGCATATTCATCTCCTGCTGCTAAGTCCTACGCCATCTCCTCATCTGATAACACATTCATCCCCTGCTGCTAGGTCCTACACCATCTCTTCATCTGCTAGCACATTCATCAGGTGTTGGATCTTCCATGTCCTCATATACTAGCACATTCATTCTCTGTTGCTAGGTCTTCCACCATCTCCTCATCTGCTAGAATATTCATCCCCTGCTGCTATGTCCTCCACCATTTCCTCATCTGCTAGCATATTTATCTCCTGCTTCTAGGTCCTCCACCATCTCCTCATCTGCTAGCATATTCATCCCCTCCTGCTAGGTTCTGCACCATCTCCTCTCTGCTAACATATTTATCTCCTGCTGTTAGGTCCTCCACCATCTCCTCATCTGCTAGCACATTCATCCCCTGCTGCTAGGTCCTACACAATCTCCTCATCTGCTAGCATATTCATCTCCTGCTGCTAAGTCCTACGCCATCTCCTCATCTGATAACATATTCATCCCCTGCTGCTAGGTCCTACACCATCTCTTCATCTGCTAGCACATTCATCAGGTGCTGGATCTTCCACCATGTCCTCATATGCTAGCACATTCATTCTCTGCTGCTAGGTCTTCCACCATCTCCTCATCTGCTAGAATATTCATCCCCTGCTGCTATGTCCTCCACCATTTCCTCATCTGCTAGCATATTCATCCCCTCCTGCTAGGTTCTGCACCATCTTCTCATCTGCTAACATATTTATCTCCTGCTGTTAGGTCCTCCACCATCTCCTCATCAGCTAGCACATTCATCCCCTGCTGCTAGGTCCTTCACCATCTCCACAACTGGCTCACTATCTACTGTCTGGTGCATTGGAGATGTTCATCCTGTGACTGGCATTCCTGCTGCATCTGCTTCCTAATTATCATGCTGTATAATATTGTAGACACACTGAGGATATCTTAAAACATATGCCGAAATCATAGTGTAGGGCACCACCAGATATATGCAGCAAACTTGTCTTTCACAGCCCAAAAACCCAGTCAGTAATGGCACGAGTATGTGGTAGGGCATGGTTGTATCCATGTTCTGTCACATTCTGCAAATTTTGATTTATTTATTTATTTGTTTACCCGGGTAGAGTGCTGATCAATGAATGAGCAATAGCAGGCTCTGCCCGGGTAATATTGTAACAAATAGTGTTTTTTATTACATTGAAAATAACACAAACAACAAACTACCATTCTTTATCATTAACTGTATGTATATATATATATATATATATATATATATATATATATATATATATATATATATATATATATATATATTTACAGTGAAAGAATAGAAGAGAAAGCTGAAAGGACAAAAAAGGGTCCCCAGATGATGGCTGAAAGGTCTCTCTAGCTATTATATATAAAGCCATATCCACTGGGGCATGTAACCCATGACATCCACAAGCCAGGAGATAAAGCCTGCACACATTTACTAGCTTCTGTATGGTGTGCCTATCCACTTGGCAATGGCCTACGATATCAGTATCATGAAATGTAAAATGTGGTCAAATGACACTATGCCTCTGAAGGTGATGATATGCACCACAGTGACTCATACTGGCAATTATAACCTGTTTCTTATAAATACGTACTAATGGTGAGGCCATCCCAAACATATTTCCACAGCCCTTCTGCATGTACAGCAGGATTTTGCTGTGATTATTAGCACTGGTTTTCTCACATCGTATCACACTCATTATACATGCCCCAGCATTTTTTACCTCATTTGAATGCATGGATTCCCTCATTTTAATACTATTGCTCATTACCATTACATTATAACATCATTAGACTTTATACTTCAAGCAGCTATGTACTGTGTGTATCTCTGAATCACACGCAACATGTACATGACCTCCCATTGTGCACAATTTCTTACTGCAATGTGACAAATGTTTCTAAATCCCAGGGAATGCAGTGTACCATCTAAAGATACAAACATCCTAGCAGTAAATATCTATTGCAAAGAATGGCGCAAAACCTTTATATAACAATATCTGAAATAATAACTGTTGCCACCCCATTCTGGGGCTCTACTCCTACACCCAAATCCATAGATATCTTATGCTCAAGGTCTAAATAACTTGGAGAAAAGGAAAAAGTGCAAAATTATTACACTTACATTTTGAGTCTTTCCAAGTACCACAACCTCAAAACAAAGCACAGCACAAGTAACAAATCAATCTCTCATTTCATACTTCTCAACTTCTTAGGAAAAGAAGTCCAAACAAACCCAAAATAGTGGGGGATCAAAGGCCCAAAAATAGTAATATATTTTTAACATTGCTCCTATAGACTAAGAAAGTTGACAGAATAACAGGTATTGCATCAGCATGCAATTTTTAAAGGGTATGAAGTCTGAAACTCAAATGTCTGTTATTACTTAATAACTTCAGACCCTCTGTAACTTGCTAGAATTCCATAAATTTTATTAGGAACAGACTAAAAATATGAGGCAGAATTTTGGACAGTCTCTGAAAATCTGGACAGTTGAGAGGTATGTGTTTTGCTAACATATCAACAAAATGTAAATATGATTTTGAGTTTCTAATCTTTTAAAATCCAGCAAAAGACACAGGATCAATGGTAAAACTCCTTTTTTCTTATGGTAGTAGCATAAATGGATAAAGTCTTGACTATGGAAAAGTTGAACTGAGCTTGAGTAATTGCTTGGGTGCTTGACAATGCAGGCAGTGAGCAATGGTTTGCCTGTCCTGAGGGAGGGACTGTGCATGTCTAGAAGCACATATGTACAGTGTAATTTTCCTGGTGGAGACCAGGAAAATAACCGTAAGTGCCTCCTGTGGGACGATGGAGATATCCTACTGATTTTGTCCCTTTAAGGAAGCGAAAGGTGGTTCACTACTGATCCCCACTACACGGTCCACTCGTATTTTGTTACTGGATGTGCAAAGGGGGTAGGGTTTAATAGAAAACCAAACTGCCCCGATTGCTGCCTTAATGATGGATTTGTCAAATTGATGCTTACTCCCAGTGATGAAGAAACAAATGGGTCACATGACTGTGAGGAGGCTGTTCATCAGCAGGAAATGGTGGCAAAGAGATGCAAACATTTCTTTTTTTTTCCTTTCTAGCCCTACACATGGATCTTGCTTATCTGAAAAATCTAGTGATCCTCTGTTCCCTGGTAAGGTCCCTTAGTTTGTCAGGTGAGGGGCTACTGATTGTTCTGTGGACTCATCTCAAGATATCTAGATGACTATTATTTGTTTATCTCATCCATTTCTCCTGGACTCAGCTACTGTTCCTGATTCAGCCATCTGATCATGAGGCCTCTTTCAGGACATCTTCTTTAGAACTGTCTTCCTAAGCCAGTTAAGGATTCTGTTTTTGCATTTACTATTAATGATTAACTCTGACTAGACCTGAATTTTTACTATGCTGTTTTGTGCTCTTAATGTGTTGTATAGGGATAAGAAACCCTGAAGCCCCCTCTACCACCTTACTCATGTATGGTAACCATTACCATATAACTGCCCCTCCCCCTAACCTCACTGCTCCAGCTTACCTTCTGAAAGATTAAAAAAAAAAACTTTCCCTAGCTTTACCACTACACTAGAATCGTGGACACTCAAACTACATATTTAACAAGCGTGTGCAGCACTACAATTATCCTTTTTACTTGCCCTTACTCTAACCCTAATCTGCAAACACTTGGACACACATTCCTACTCCAGTACTGACTCACTGACTTCTGTCAATAAAATGGGCTACGTCTACAAAGTGAAGTGCAACTGCCTATGCATGCACAACATATTAGGATATGTGCAGTTCAAGCCACTTATGCTGGGGCTCTTTAACTGTCTCCACAATTACATCTGGTAACATATAGGCACTTAAGAGAATCTTAACAGAGGAACAGAATGCGGAATGTTAGCTTGCTTTTACCTTGTACTGAATGTTACATAATTGTTTAATTTATTCTTCTGAGTTTGGGATCTATGTGGTAAAATTGGCAAAATGACAATATCTGGAAGTTTTCACAAGTGAGAAAATTTGTGAGCTGTTAACCAGCTGCATCTGAAATCCAGCATGTGATTCCTTCCATCCCTATTTACCTATTTTAAGCTTGGTGACACTGTCTACTTAATTATGTCTCAAACTGTTTTACGTGCATCAGTGCTACACCACACTTCATACATTCAAATAAGCAAATTAACTTTGTGCTTTTAGGTTGGATATGCTGATCTTTTTACACTGGTAACTGTAGTTTACCTCTGCTAAAAAGACTCTAGTTTATAGCTAGTCCAGTAGTCCCTCCACAGGGCTATTTTGAGAAGTGACATATATTTTCTAACACTAATGCCATAATCTGTATATTTTCATTATGATAAGCTAAAACACAGTACATGATGTAGTGAGGTATCTCTAAGTAGGAATTTTAACAAGTGTAAATTTGAAAAGGAGTACACAATTAAAACCACCTTAACTGCTGGCCAACTCCCCTCAGACTCCTTAAAAATGGCTGAAGATGCAATTGCTTTACTGGTCTCTATATTGATAAATAGATCTATATCCGAAAAATACATTCCTTCCATCTAGAAAAATCCTTTATTATACCTTTACACAAAGGTCACACATCTACAGAGTTTAATAACTACAGGCCCACAGCAATCTTCTCCCCTATGAAAAATACTTGAAAATGTATTCATGCTCAGCTTCTGCATCACCTAAATTCAAACAATCTACTCTTGGAAATGCAGCATGGTTCCAGATGACACCACAGGAAAACCACTGCCCTACTTCACTTCATCAACACTATACACTAGCACAAGACTTATTCAAAGCTTTCAACACTGTATCACACCAACATTTACTCACTGAACCCTTTTCTATAGGTCTCTCTCAATCCTCCCTTAAATGGTTCTTTATTTATCTATCTGGAAAGCAACAAGCAGTCAGATAGCATCAAGACAGCTCTTCTCCTCGTCCAGTTACCATAGGTGTCTCTTGGGGCTCGATACTAGGACCCCTTCTTTTTAATAATTTTATAAACAAGCCTCACATTGCCATACACCAAGCAAATAGAGTACAATATGCAGATGATTCCACTTTAATATGTACAGCCCCCACAATATCCAGAATAGAGGAAATCACTCAAATACTTTCTCTTCAATTGAAACTTAACTGAAAAATTCAAGCCTGCTCCTTAATCCCAATAAAACAACACTGATGCTCTTCACCCCAAAATATTATCTCCATCAAAAACTATTTTCCTTGTTACATCTGCAAATAGGTTCATAAGTTAGTACTAGGCTAGCTGCCTTTTTTGGGCCATTTGAAGCCTAGCCAGTTACCCCATGTGAGAATCAAACCCTGCACCTTGTGTTTTTAAGGTAAACACCTTAACCATTATGTCATCCTCCCACCCAAAATGAGGGCTGGGGGATTCAAACTCTATACCACAGGAAATAGAGCTCACAGCCTTAACTATACTAAAGCTGAGGTAGTACCACAGACTGAATTACTGGGCATTGTAATGGATGACAATCTTAAATTTTATCAACATATTCTTCAAACAATTAAAAAGACCCTCCAAAAATGTGGCTCGCAAATCAGTATCTTACAAAACCAGCAAACAAAACTCTAGCCTCAGCCTATTTTCTTCAAACCCTCCTATATGCCTCACCTATCCTTACAAATCCTAGCTCTACACTAAAGTCCAAACTAGCTTCCTGATACAACAAAGTAGCAATATTTGCTACCAGCACTGCAGACTGAGCTCACCACTAACAAGACTTAAAGCAGCTAAAGTGGCTAGAGCTTAACAACTACATAACATACTCTCAACTAGTTATGGTATGCAAACTGATAGACTATACTGATCAGTGCCCTAAATTAAAAAGATATTATTGCCCTATGCCCCCAGGAGGACCTCCATTCTGGTGATAAATTTCTATTAAGCACTACTAATGCAAATAATTCATTGGGGAACTTACGATAATCCTTCTACATCTCCAAAGTCCCTACACATGCTCAGGTTCATCACAAGGTTGAGGACTTCACTGAAAGCACAAAGTCCTTATTGCTTATCACTAACTTTCTGCCATCCTCTACTTAGTCATTACACCCCTAGGAAATTTCCTTCCTGCACTTGAATTAATACATCCCTTTTCATCCCCTTGTTAAACAACATTTCTCATCTTTCTCTTTTATTAACTACCCTCATCTATCACTCTACCCCTCTCATGCATACCTGTATACCTAAATTATAAACCTCCTAGATACACCAACTTGGAACAGGCAGCCTGAATAGAACCAATCCTAGACCTGCTCTCCCAGTCACATGCTATTACCGCTATCCTCCTATACACGACTAATATCTCCCCTCCCCTCCTACATACTTTTATAACTTACTTCATTTTAGCTCTTGAACATTTTACATACCTATGCAATAATAAAATCTTCCTCCTTACATAATTTTATAATTTACTTCATTACATATCTTGAACTCCTTGCAAACGGTTCTTTACTGAAATGTAAGAACACTAACCTTCTTTACAATGTCTGCTCTTTTCCGGTATCAATCCATTTACTTACTGCAAGCTTTTACAGCTAGAACAACTGTATATACTTATAATTGATATAAATGCTTTACTGTGTATACTGGACTTGTAATTATGTTTGTTTTTTTCATGAGAAATGTGCTCTGCCCAGTTAGACTTTCCCAGGCAACAAAGACAAATAAATAAATAAATACATACATACATACATACATACATACATAAATGAAGAATGCAATAAATAAATAACTCACAGTCATTTTCTCCACTAGGTTTAGCTACTATGGCTTATGTAGTTATTAAGGATAAAGGACATAGTGAGTTGCCTACTAATCTTTTATGCCAGGAAAATCAGAATGTTGTAGGTTCTATTCCCACACCATATCCTGCTATTCTTTTCACAAAAACTGGCAATGCAGCATTAGTGTGGTTCAGTACTCCTATGGTGTTATTGCTCAGATAAGCAGATGGACTGAGGTCATGTCTGCCTAAGATAGTAGTAGCAGCTAAACTGGATTTTAAAATATACCATAGTACTTATCTAAAAGAAGAACAGAGAAATTTCCTTAGTGTCCTGATCAGCTGTTCCAAGCCTGAAAGAATATCACCTTCTATCCTGCCTAATTACAAGGCTGCATTACATTAAGTGGGAATAAACTCAAGAGTAAATAAACAAGCTTATCGACTGCCTTAGCCACTTAACCTAAAGGTGGCTCCTCTTGTCAGAATATTTAGATTTTTATTTTCTATGCATTCCTTTTTCCATCTGCTTTACCACTTTCTTCAACATGCATACTAATGACGATGAGACCAATTGACAAGTAAGGAAACTCCATACATCTCCTTTTCCATGTTGCATCCATCTATCCACCATCTGCAGTATCACTAAACATGAAATATACTTCAAACTAAAAAAAGCATCTGAAATGAAAAGGATTGGAAAATACTTTTTTCCTTCGCTGGCATTCACAAGACCATACACATTTTGAGAACATATGACTTTTGATTGCTCTGGCTTTCTTAAAGATGCAGTGTCAATTAATGTGCACTACGCAAACTAACAATTTTTTATATATTACAACTTTGATTGCTAGTCATTACAAAAATGCCACGAAAACAATTCACTTGGATATATCCAATGGATATATCTTTTCACCGGAACAGATTGGTGATTGCATATGTAAGGTGAGAACTGTCATAACAGTTAAGATGTTTACCTTACCAGAAACAAGGTACAAGGTTTTATTTTCCTCTTTGGAAAGCATGGCTAAGTTAAAAAAAAAGCCTCCTAGTAGTTACAATACATTGGTGCAGAAGTAGCATTGTCATCTCACAGCAAAAGGTCTCCAGTTCGATTCTCGGCTGGGGTGCCTTCTGTGCAGAGTCTGCATGTCCTCCCTGAGTTTGTGTGGGTTTTCTCCGGGTGCTCCAGTTTCCTCCCATATTACAAAGACATGTGTCTGGAACATTTCTCCCCAGGCCTCTGCTGAAAATTGGCTTTATTCCAAGTTGGGCTTTCCTGGTTAACAAATGTAAAATTAATTATGAGCCATCCAAAGGTCTAACATCTTATTTTGAAACTCCTGAATGGATGTTTTCAGTCATCTGTTCATACCTCTCAAATGTCCAGATTTTCACGGAATGTCCAAATTTTCTCATCCTATTTTAGTCTGTTCCACATAAAATTTTTATTTTTCTGGTAAATAATATAAGATTGAAGTCATTAAATAACTACAGACAGTTGAGTTTCAGACTTCATACCTTTCAGAAAAAGCATGCTAACGCAAAACCTGTTATTCTATCAACTTTATATGTTTGTATGAGCAATTTTTAAAATCTGTCCCTATTTTGGGGCCTTTGTCATTCCCTCTAAGCATTTTTGAACTTCCCAGATTTCTTGCACTAAGAGGTTGGGAAGTGTGCATCTGTTTTTTTCAAGCATCCCCTTCCACCATTTATCCTTAGCCAGTACATCTGCATGTCTAAACTGGGAATATTTGACTTATTTTGCCATACAATAATTTTCCATTCTTTAGCCAGCTTTCTTCTGTGTCTCTCCTTCCTTTTTGTTTACAATTTCTCCATTAACTCATACTGTCAATCTGCCAAATAATACTTTTTTACTACTACTCCTACTGTGTTTTACTTATTACATAACATTTTGAAGTACGTCCATCTTGTCGTTTTCCTTCTTTCTAGCCCTACTCATCTTACTTAGAGATCTAGTAAATTCTAGTCTCCACAACAATAATCACTAAAGCATTAAAAATTGCTGCAATGGACAGATGGTATATCATGAGCAAGTGGGGCAAAGTTAATGGCTGGTTAAATTCTTACAGATATATCTAATCTGTAACATACCATTATTTCCATTATGACAAACTTGCATGTCTCAGTCTAGTAGCTAATTTAAATGCTCCTTAGATCAAATGAGACACATTTAGATCTACCAGATGAGGTGATCATGAAATACTAGGCCTCACTGTTCTTAAGGGATATCAAAAAAATTTCAATTTTTTTTCACCAGAGTTGATACGATGTTGGATGCTGTTCTTACTGGACCAGCTTTTTTTTTCTAACTAATGTTGTCTGACTGTATGATCTAAGCAATTCTCACCATGTTACCATCATCTGTGCCATCCCATGACCAGGAATGATGAAACACATTAGGCAGTTAGAAAAATTTATCAGGCTGACATCAGTGAAATAAATAGCAGGCAAATTACATGAGACTGTTGCAGACAGTGAAACCATAAACTGCTCAGTTCCAGCTTGTTAGGAAAACTTTTACAGCAAGATTAATGAGATAATTGAGAAATCTGTACAAATCAGTAGGACTGAAGGCAGTGATAAGGCTGACACCCCCACAGTGGAATCACAAAATCATGAAAGTTTGCAAAAATCAAGTACATCATTAAAGGTGTACAACTATTTTCCTAATGAGCATGACAGCTATAAGCATATACTAACACATAACAGCTTACAAACCATGATGAGAAGTTGTAGCCCTAAGTATGAATATAAATTAGCTTCCATACATCTGACAATCGCAAGTCTTTTTATAAACTTGCAGTGTGATGCATCATCTGATAATATTATGTCAAACGTTTGTGATACATTTGGAGCACACTTCTCTAGGATTTTTGCACAAAAGGGTGGGGTGGTGTAGTAGTAGAGCACTGGACTCCTATATACAGGTATGTGGGTTTGAGCCCTGTGGGTCCAAACTATAGGGAGGTTCAGAGTTTGATATAATGGTTAAGATATCTCAAAGACAGGAAGTACAGGGTCTGATTCTCACCAACAGAAAATTGGATAGGCTTAAAAAATGGTCCGCAAGAGCAGTTAGCCTAGAATTCATTTATGAACATAGGCATAGATATATATTTAAGTCAGGCCCCAGTGGCCTAATGGATAAGGTATTGACTTCCTAAGTAGGTTCAAGTCCCATCTGGTTGATATATTCTAGAGGTTGAGGGCCAGTGGTTGGCATAATGATTAAAGGGTTTACCTCACAGGTACAATGTGCATAGTTTGATTCTCACCTTTGGGAAACTTGCTAGTCTTAAAATGGCTTAGCTTACTACAACAAATCCATTTGGTCGCAAGATTTTGATTGAGGGAATTTGTCTAGCCATCATCAAAAAGGGAGTCAAGAATGCCTTGAAGAAACTGAAAAGCAACGCAAGCATTGATCCCAATGACAAGACAAGGAATTCAGTGACACTAGGGTTAACATACCTGCAACTCAGAATTGATGGATATGCTCCACCTAAAGAAATCCAAGTCACTGTGAGCCACTCGCTCTAGTGAGCTAAACCTCGCCACAACAATAAATAGAACATGCTGGAGGGATAGATTCCTGTCACAGAGACTCCCCTTGCTTTGGAACAAAATTCTTAACTACATTAGGCAGAGCTCCTCACTAACACTCTTCAAGAGAAACCTTGACGAGTGGATGGGTAACAGAAAATACACCCCTGAGATCACTTCATTGGCTCTTCTTGACAGAGGCTCAGTTAATTAATCAACGTGGCGGCGAAAGCTAACACACTCTGGCTAGGCTTATAAATACCATCGGACAGATAGCCTAATACCTACCTATGAACCTATATATCAAGTGTTGTTGCTTATGTTTGTTTTTTTTTTTTTTTGCCCAGATATTGAAGAGGCAATTCCTCTGCTTATTCACAAGGGAAGTAATCATAGTGTAGTGGGCAACTACCATTTGCTAAATTTAACAATCATTATTAGCAAATGATTTTAGTGTGTGTTGCTCATACTGTTTCCACCTAATATGACAGATCTCTCAGCTTTACACCAACATGAATTAACAAAATGTCTCTGTTTAGCTAATATTATCTTTTATGGGAAGCTGATGTGGTAGAAACAAATTTATCAGATGATTCAATATATTTTGATTTAGGCAAGGCTTTTGACACTGTCTCTCAAATAATAATTGAGCTGTCTCTGTCTAGGCTTAATGCTGATGGGGTTATTGCCAGATGAATGTGGAGCTAGATTAATGAATAATAATGATTTGTTGTTAAAATAAAAAATCACACATCAAGCCAGTGCTGTGTTGATTTAGGGGTTCTGTAGGGCTCTGACCTTTGACCATACCTGTTTAATATATCCATATCATCATTATTTATTGCTAGCAATTCTTCATGCTCAAAATTTGCTTGACGGTGCAAAATTGGCTGGCTAGTAACAAATGTCAATTGACCAGTGTTAACATCAACATCAAGAAGTGTGCAACAATCCATGTTGGGAATAGTAACAATGTGTAGTTATGGGCAATCAATGGCAACATCTTGGCTGAGGTGACCCATTTTTATTATGTGTGACAAAATGAACTCAGACTAATATGCTTTTAAATTATCTCATATGACATAGGCAATCATACATTTATATAAATGAAAACAAACCATATTGACACAATTTTAGTTGCAAACATTATACATCACAAACCATATTGAAATAATTTTAGTTGCAAAAACTACACATCACTTATAATCTATCAAGTCACTGTCAGTCAAACATTATACAGTTCACTCATATCTTGCCTTCCTTTAAACCTTGTTCCTCTTCTACATGTATTCTTTCCACAATTCCCATTTTTACTATGTAATTTGCTCCTCCCCTTTTCTAAAGATCCCAATTCCAGTTGTTTTATTTCTGTTACTGTATTCACTACTTCAAAGTTGGTTTAGAGTTTGATTTCCATTTTCTAGTAATTGCTTTTTTTTGCAGCCACAATAATTAGACCCAACAAGGCCTTACAATGTCTAGGCAATTACGATTCTGTATCATAGATAAAAAAAAATTTCCTTAGTTACACCAATTTATTCACCCAGTATTTCTGACAGAGGAGTTGGCAGGGAATCTTTAAAATCTGCCAACGCATTACATTCCCAGAACATGTTTCCAATTACCTTTTTCTTATTCATCACACCTTTGACATTTGCTTTCTATGTGAGGAAAACCTTTTGGAGTCTACTTGGGGTATAAAAATACCTATGTAAACACTTCCAAGCAAAGATTCTAAATCATCTAGACTTTGTTGCATATTTGAGAGACATACATATATCCCACTACTCTTTCTTTGTGAATTGTTTATCCAGTCTCTCTTCCCAATCATTTCTAACCTCCTCTGATTGATTCTTATATATTTCATGCAATATATTGTATGTTGTACTAATTATTCCATTTTTAACAGCAGTTTCTGTTCTAGATTCTACTAAAGACTCTACCAGTACTGGTCATTTACTTAGGATTCCATTTATTTCTCTTTGCATGTATTCTGACATCAGTCCTTGATAGGTAATGTCTAGCCTGCACTCTAAATTAATTATTGGCTTTTTCCCATTCTATTGCCTTTCCCTACTTAATTATTTGCTCCAAATACCTTGGTTCTTTTGCCAGTTTTCTGCAATAAATTCCAGCCCCATCTTGCCCTATTGTTTGTACCCCTAATTGTACTCATCCCTATCAGCAGAATCTCCTTTCTCCATTCCCATGTTGATTTAGTTCTTAGAATACGTTCTGCTACTTTATGAATATAATATTTGTGGGAGATACTGGTTGTTCCAATTGAACAAGGCTGTTTCAGATTTCCCAATTTGAAGGGGGTATTTCATAGCTACACATTTAAGACTCCTATATATAACATAAGCAGAAACCTATAATTTAAAGTAGAACGAGATGATGATGAAATAGGCGAGAAGCTCAAGAAACAAGGAGAGACTGGGATTCTGGATGCAGATCCTTAAGGAGAATAATAATAACCATATAGCTCTAAGAATAATATTTAAAGTATTGCAAAGAAATGTCTTGATGTCATGAGTAACTTCTTAATTTCGAGGACAAATCAAGTTTTATTACCATTACAAAAATCTTTGTTGAGGACTTATATTAAATATTGTGCCTCATTTTGTTGTTACTAATTTCATTAGGTGGTATCCAGAAGTTAAATGCATTACAATAACGTTTTCAGCAAGAAAATTGTTACTTTGTGGGAAATTACTTATACTGAGTATTTGACAAGTTTAAAACTATGCATTATCTATCACTGACTAGTAACAAGAGACTTGAGCTTGTTGTTTAAATTCATTAAGGATATATGTACTGTCCTGAATTTAAATTGCAATCATTGTCCACAAAGCACAAACAACAATGATATTCTACTTTGCTCTGGCAACTACTCCAGCCTGAAATCCTGTTTTTTTTTAATTTTGAGCTGCTAAATTGTAAAATAGTCTCCCAATAAATGTGAGTTTGTCTTGCACTCTCAATGTAATCAAGTTAAAACTCAACTCTGTTTTCTCGTGTAGAGTGTATAAACCAATATCCCCAGGATACAGACTCTAAGATGGCCCCTTCTGAGGTTTTTGAATGTGTTCACTTGGAAAGATTTTTAGTATTGAAACTGCTGAGATCATTATAGATTTATAGTAATAATAGTGAATATAGTCTTATGCATCTGGAGTTAATCTTATATATAATATAGATTACCTGTATTTATTGCTTACTGGGGGGTTCTTTTCAGCACAAGAAAGATGTTGGATGCATTAATCCAGAAATTTGCTACAGAGAAGGACACAACTTCAGAAAGATTACCTGAAGGTCACTATAATCTGCTACACAGTTCAACTGTGACCTATCCTTGTGGCACCTACAATATCTGGTCAACTTTCAGACCATAACCTGTCTCATCTCTTTCACATGTAATCTACTTGGCTTGCTGTAAACTCAGGATCTTTCCAGCTAACAGAACTCTTTTACTACCAACTCCATCTTCCATTCCAAGTAAGATGAAGTCTGCTGAACATCATTACATACCTTCCTCACTACCCCACATGCATTCTGCATCTTGATGAAGACTTAATAAAATTTGGGAGCCTTTGTGTCACGACATGAATGCTGGTTGGATTATGCATGTAAAAGTAAAGTGTAAATGAAAAACTAACAACCACAAATGTCAACTGTAATCATAAAATCTAAAATAGTTCTGAGGTCACACTAAAAACATTGATTCAGTGTAATGAGTTTCAATTAAATGTCTTTTATGAATCACATCCCCTTTTATATCTGCGTTGATAAAATACATGCATCCTAGTCTGAATAAACATGAAGCTCGAATGCATATTATAAAACCTAATATCTTGGTAGTTTAACACTCAACCTTAACACACACACACACACACACACACACACACACACACACACCCATGCGCACACACTCAAACCAGCTAATTAAGATTGGCTAGTTCATTTAAGGTGTCCAGTCTGGGACAGAGGTCATCATGTACTTCAAAAAGCCAAGGTAGGATAGCTCAACAATACTGTTTCTGAATTGTTTTGCTGTTTATTTCCTAATGTTCTAGAATCTTTAATAACCATCTAAATATTCACTCAGTCACTTTGACCAAGTTAATAATTATCAGATAACATATACAGGGGAACATAAAGGTCAGGAAAGTCAATGATATACTTTACAAAAAGCCAATAACAGCCCTAATGCAAGTATAAGACAGAGGTGTGGTCCACGTGTATTTGTTTATCTGCTTGTTAACTGGTTAAGCTCGCTGAGCATAGCATCCGTTCTTAAGGCATGCAGCAGCACTGAATGGTTAAATGACTTGCTTAGAGTCACACAGTAGACAAAGAGATGTGGAAGGAAACAAACACTGTCACCAGATGACTAAACAGAGTAACTCAGTAAAAGCTCAGAGTTATTATCATCTGCACTAAACAGTCAGTTAATTCAGGCACCTGTACTAGTTCTAAAAATATTTACTCATATCTAGGTGCCTCAACATAATTATACAATGATGGCTTATTTCTATTCAAAAACATGCACGCTGATTGGCATGTCTCTGAACTGTTCAGATTTTCGCAGAATGTCCAGATTTTTATCTCATATTTTTGGTGTCTTCCTCATAAAATGTGTGTTTTTTTAGCAAATCACTGGGATTATCTGATGATTGAAGTCACTAAATAATGACATAGATTTGAGTTTCAGACTTCATATCCTTAAGAACAATACATGACAACACAAACCTTGTTATTCTAGAAACTTTTAAATTTATAACAGCAATTTTTAAAATCTGTCCATCTTTTTGGGCCTTTGTTCACCCATCATGTCAGGTTTTGTCCAGCTTTCTTACACTAAGAGGTTGTGAGGTATGCTGATTGGTCAGCCCATCCAGCATGCCCATTGTAAATCAAGCATATGCCAACAGAAAAAAGTCCAGTCACTGAAGCACTGTTTAGTGGCCAGACTTTCTTCTATTCTTTCTTCTATTATTAAATGGTGCTGAGGCATACATCACAACTGTCCAGATTTTTGCCTCATATTTTTGGTTTGTTCCTGATAAATTACTAAGGACTGAAGTCACTAAACAATGACACGCATTTCAGTTTCAGACTTCATATCCTTCAGACAATGCAGAAAAACACAAATGTTGTTATTCTGACAGCTTTCTAAGTTTATAATAGCAAGATTTACTATCATTCCCCATTTTGGGCTTTTGTCTCTTCCTTTATTTAAGGCTTTGCCAGCATTTCTTGAGGTAAGAGGTTAAGGACTTCATACAGAGGACAGAGCAAATACATGGAAAATCTGGTACATTCTGCAAAAATAAAGAAGCACACCTGATTTTCCTTGTATTTCTGCCCTCCCTCTCTCTCTCTCTGTCATACCTCTAAACTATCCAGATTTCATACTTAACAAAGAAACAAAAAAACGGAGATCCTCCTTTCTCCTTCACTTATTTCCATGGCATTGTTGTACTATCCAAGTCCCATACGCATCCACAATATGTGAACAAATGTGGAAGAATGCAGAAACAATGTGGAGGAACAATGCAGCGCCATTATAAAAGGCATTATTTAAGAAAAGTAAGTAATTTCTTTCTTAAATGATATCATTGTATAATAGCAGTAACTGACTTGTGGGTGAGGGTATATTAGGATTTAATTACAGTTGGCTTTGTTTAATCACTGGGGTTTTCCCACATGATCACAACATACCAACTGTGGGTAAATCCTCAATAAAGCTACACCTACTCATTGGCTTTTGCTTAATTATAACCTTTTTTATGGAAAAAAATTTATTTGGTGAAAATATATGTATTTATAAAGTGTGCAGAACAAAATATATTTGCTCGATGCTGTATGGTAGCTGTTTCAATACACATGTTACAACATCTACAATGATACAATCTGTTTATATATATATATATATATATATATATATATATATATATATATATATATATATACATACATGTGTGTGTATATATAACCCTACAGTTTGTCAATATGAAAAAAGGTAGACCAAACACTACAACCTCGGGGGAGGAATCCTCCACCACTGACACCAAATCCACATATATTAGTGACTCCCCTGATTCCAAGAGGGGTCGGAGTTCTGAACACCCTTTAGGGGTAGGAAGCACAGGGGGGACGTAAGCACAGGAGTAAAAACTATAGAGGATGTCTTTCAATCTATAGTGAAATACATGTAGAGTGTTCCAATGTGCACAACATTTCCAAACATGCTTTAACACCTGAACAGGAATTATTATTGAATAAAGGTCTTGGTTTTATCCCTGTTTTTTTTTTTTCGTGGATGAAAGTATTTTTGTCTCTGATATCCTGTCATTTTGTAGAAAGCTTAATTTGAAATTGTATTTTGGCCAATAGGATTATTCTGAAAGATTGACTGAATTTCGATTTTACAAATGCAATTTCAGTCCATCCATAAACAAACATGTGGCCATTTTCCAACAGGCGGTCATCAAAGATTTGCATTATAAACTAAGTTGTTCACAGATTCTCAGAAACAACTTAACAATGGTTGAACGAAAAGCTCTCACAGATCTTAGAGCAAACACTGATATTTCAATTTTACCAGTTGATAAGGGTGGGGTGATGGTCATTATGGACTCAAGTTATTACTGGGTGGAGGGAACTAGACAACTGACTAACCCTCAGCATTACATGAATATGCCCACCGACCCCACTCTAAATTCAAAAAAGAGATTGATGATTTTTTGCAGGAAGCAGTGGATCATGGAATTATCAGTGACAAAACAAGACATCACTTAATGGTAAAAGTCACTGACAAACAATATCTATACTTATTGCCCAAAATTCACAAATCTTTGGCGCCACCGGGTAGACCCATCATATCGGGTATTGGCTCCCTTACAATCTGACTGAACATTTACAACCGCTACTGCCACATGTTAGAGCTAGGTTAAAGGACACAACTGAGTTTTTACAAATTGTATCTGAGTCTGAATTAGAACCCCACTGGTTGATGTGTACCCTAGATGTCAAATCACTTTATACCAGCATTCCACGCTGGGCAGGATTAACAGCATTGGAATTTTGGTTAAATAAGGCCAATCTTTACAATCCAGTTTTAACACCCTGCTCATTTGCATGGCCGAACATGTCCTCATGAAAAACGTCTTCTATTTCAAAAATGAATGTTGCTAGAAAATACAAGGTACAGCAATGAGGACATCTTTTGCCCCAATATATGCTGATCTATACATGGGATATGTTGAAGAACATATTATATATAATGAGTCACATTACCTGTACTTTCCAGAGATTGATATATGGAGACGCTTTTTGGACAACTGTTGGCTTATAAGGAAAGGAGGCAGTGATTATCTGGAGGAATTCATTGAATATATCAATGAAGACAAGTGGGGGGCAGAGTTTACTGTGAATTTTTATAAAGATGAGATTCACTTTTTGGATGTCAAATTACAGCGCCAACCAGATAACATATTACGCACCACTGTATATAGAAAATATCCACAATACAACAGCCTGTTATGCGCCTCCAGTCTCCATCCCAAACACACAATTAAAAATATCCCCAAATCTCAATTTTTGCTTTTGAAGAGAATTTGTTCATCACAACAAGATTTGACACATCCTCACCAAGATTTAGCCAACAGGTTCCTAGCAAGGGGTTATGGTATACAGAATGTGAATTCGGCCATGCAATGGGCAAATAGTAAATCTAGGTCTACCTTATTTATTTATTTATTTATTTATTTGAAGTTTGGTTGCCAGGATGGTCCATTGGGCTGAATGAGCCCGTTTTCAATGGAGTCCTGGGGAGAAAAGCTCCATGGATACAATAAAAAAACATAGTGAAATACAATATATAAAAACATAGTAAAATGTAAGGAGAGTACATTTAAGCCAAAGTAAATCAAAGCAGAAATAGAAGGTAAAGCATAACAATATGTAACAATTCACATCAGTTTACAAAACAAATTTTTTTTTTAAGTCACTATAATCACTAAGATAGATATTTAGTTTAAGACAATAGTGTGAAGGTATGTACACAGAATTAAATGTAAGTGTTTATTTACTGTATGTACGTTCCTGTAGAGGTGATCTGGTTATTGGCTAAGGGATAAGATAGTGGCTGGGAAAGTTAAGCAGGATGGGAACATGAGCATTCCCACAGTGTTTGTAAGTGTGAGTGAAGGAGAGTTTTAAAGGAGGGGAGACTGCAGGTGCTACGAATATGAGGCGGGAGGGAGTTCCAGAGACGGGCTAGGGAAAAAGAGAGGAGGAGTTTGCCTGCTGGACGGGTTGGTTTGTGGAGTTTGATTAAGTTCTGAGTGTTGGTTCTTAGGGGTTGGCTGAGTATGTGAATAGTGAAGGTTGAGGCAAGAGAAGGGCAGAGGGATGGCTTGAATATGAGCTTGTGGGCATGAGTTAGTTGAGTGTAGATGAGGTAATTGGGAAGTTCTAGCCCATTTAGCTTGTGAAGAGCAATGCAGTGATGAGAGGAGGATCTGTGGTCAGTGATGAATTTGGCGATTTTATTATAGCAGGAGGAGAGTTTTGTTTTGGTAGAGGATTGTAGATTGGTAAAGAGTGGGGCACCATAAAGGAGGGAAGGGATGAGATATGTGGAAACAAGGAGGAATCTAGTGGATGGGGTGAGGAAGCAAATATGGCGATAGAACATACCAAGTTTCTGGTGCGTTTTTTTATGTTACTTTGTATATGGGTGTCAAATTTAAGCTGATTATCAATAAGAACGCCTAATAGTTTAGCACTGGGAACAATTTCAAGGGTAGTATTGTTGCGACTGGTTATGGAGAATGAATTTATGTTGATAGTTAAGGTTATGGATGGGGTGAATATCATGAGTTTAGTTTTTGATGGATTAAGAGCTAGATGATTATCTAGCATCCATTGTTCGATGGTAGAGAAGGCATCTTGTGTTAGCTGTATCAGGGTGGGAATGGAGTTAGCAGCACAGATAATTGTTGAATCGTCTGCATATTGGATGGTTTTAGCATTAGGAATAGTGCGGTGGAAGTCGTTGATGAAAATGTTAAACAGTAAGGGGCCTAATATAGAACCTTGGGATACACCAGTGGCAGTGTTAAGAAATAAGGAAGTGGATTTCTTCCATTTGACAGCTTGTTGCCTATTGGAAAGGTAGCTAGTAAACCAGTTAATAGAATTAGGTGAGAGTTGTAGATTAGAGAGTTTAGTCAGAAGGAGAGAGTGAGAGATAGTATCGAAAGCCTTAGAAAGATCCAAGAGGAGTGTGGAAACGATACAGTTAGAGTCGCGTGCTTTATTTATGGTTTCAAGGAAGGAGAGTAGAGCAGTAGTAGTGCTGTGACCAGGTCTGAATCCATGCTGTGTGGGAGTAAGTAGGTGATTGTTGATGAGGTGGGGTAGAAATTGAATATGAATACATTTCTCAAGTAGTTTAGAGATGGGGATAGGATGGCAATAGGTCTAAAGCTGGAGATGTTATTATTGTTTCCACCTTTGTGGAGGGGAATAATATATGCTTTCTTCCAGATTTGGGGTACATAGCCTTCTTGAATAGACCGGTTTATAAGAATACAGATGGGGAAGGCAATGGCATCAGCAGCTGTTTTTAGGAAAAAGGAAGGGATATTATCAGGGGCATTAGAGCATGGTTTTAATTTTAGGAGGAGTTCTCTAATAGTTGACACGGGGATGGGTTTGAGAGAGAGGAGAGATAGGTGGGAGGTGGAAGTATCTGGGGGGGTTGTGGGAAGTGAAGTTGGATGAGTAGAATTATTTTTGAAAGATGATGTTAATTTGCTTATGGAGTCGATGAAAAAGCTGTTAAATTGGGAGGCTAGGTCAATTTCGGAAGCATTATGTTCTGGTTGAGGGTTTTCCTTTTTCCCAGGGTTGAAGAGGGTGGAGATGGTATCCCAGAATTTTTTAGGGTTGGTTTTGTGATCATTTTGGAGGGTAATGTAGTAGGATTTGCGGTCGGAAGTAATGAGTTTTTTTACTCTGTTACGGAGTGTTTTGTATTCATTCAGGGTGTCAGGGGTTCTGCTTTTGTAGTGGTTCTTTAAGGCTTTATCACGGAGGCGCATGACAGCTAAGGTATTTTTAGTTAGCCAGGGGATGGTTTTGCTCTTAATTCTCTTAGTTCTCAAAGGGGCCAAGTTGTCTAGTAGGTTTAGAAATGTTGTATTAAAATAATTGACAGCTTTGTCTAAGGGAAGAGTTTTTAGAGGATTCCAGTTGAATTTTTTAAGTAAGTCAGAGAAGGAGTTGGGGTTGAAATTCTTTAAGAAACGCAAAGAGATGGTGGTTTGTGGTAGTTGCAGTGAGGGAGAGTGATGATGAGCGAAAGTAGGAAAGTGGTCGCTGAAGGAATCTGGGAGGGTGCCACTGCTGGTAATAAGATGAGGGTGTGATACTAGGATCCAGTCAATAGTGCTCCCAGAGGAAAGGTCTTTTGATGGTCTGGTTATGGAGTTGATGAGCTGTTGGAAGTTATAAAGGTTTATATTTAGGGATTTTGTGGGGGATTGGACAGAGGGCCAGTTAATGTTAACGTCACCTAGGATATAAGTCTCGTTTGTAATATTGGAGGAGAGCCAAGAGAGTATGTCTTCGAGAATAGGTATGTTGTCACCAGGAGGGATTTAGAGGGAGGCTATGCATATGGTTTTATGCTTGTTTAGGTGAAGTAAGGCTAAAAGTAGTTCGGTGTTGGCAAATTGGGGAATAGGCTTAGAGTATGATGCAACTGAAAGGGAGGAGGAATAGAGTAGAGCAACTCCACCTCCTTTTTTATGGGTTCTATCTTTCCTGATGATATTGTAGTTGGGGGGAGCTATTTCAGAATCTTTTATGGAGGGTTTTAGCCATGTTTCAGAGATAGAGAGTATGTCGGGATGGTTATGGAGAAGCCAGGCATGAAGGCTGGGGATTTTGTTGCATATACTTTGAGTGTTTAATGCTGAGAAGGAGAGGGTTTTTACAGATGGAGGGATGTAAGATGGTGTATATGAGTAGTTGATGGGAGAGGGACCTGGGTTGGGGTGAATGTCACTGGAAAGAAGGGTGTTGATTAAATGGTGAAGTTGGAAATAAAGGTCATTGGATAGTTTTGTGTATAGATTGTGGGTTGTATATTTGGTGCTAACTAGGGTTTGGGTGGTGTGTTTGTGGATGGGGAAGAGTCTGAATGGGAAGAGAAGGGAGGGGTCATTGAAGTAAAGATGGGGGCTGATGAATGTTGAAGAGTGTTGGTTTTGTTCAGGGATTGAACTAGTAGTGTGAAAGTGGGGTGAATGGATAGTATTGAAGGGTATGGTAAGGTAGGTTAGATAGGATAGAACAAGAAGTAGTAGTAGATGGGTTATAAGTGAGGATGATTTTGCTAGCATAGTTGTAATTTAGGGTTTTAGTTGGGAGGAGGGCTTGAAAAGAGTGGAGTGTATGGTGTAGGTGTAAAAGGGTTGTGGTATGAGTTGATTGGGGAGTGGCTAGGAGGGTGAGGTGTGATATGAGTTGTTACGGGAGGAGCTAGGAGGGTGAGAGGTAGGACAAGAGCTAAGTAGGGTGTGGTCAATGGGCTATAAAGCTAGAGGTAGTGGGGGTGGGTGGGAATAGGGGGCAGGGTAGGGGAGCGGAGTGAGCCCGTAGGGCGAACGGAGCAGGAAGAGCTAAGAAAGGAAGACCAAGAGATGAGTGAGCTATGAAAAACAATCAGTGAGGGCAGGAGTAGAAACACAAGGTAAGTAGCCACAGAGGATAGGAGTAGGGCACTGAGTCTAAGAGTGGAATGCAGACATAGAATTCATAAGGGTACAGAGGTAGGATAGGCAGCTGGAGGATTAGTCAGAAAGTTCAGAGCTAAGTAAGAATGAGATGTAAGTCAGTTAGTGGGTGGATGCTGTCACCTGCAGACTAAAGTGGGTAATTTGCAGATGTTTGGGGCAGCACAGGGGGGAAAGGATGGAGTCTATGGAGCAACAGGAGACTGGGTCGGTGTTGGGCTGCTGGCTAGCGCATGCTGGGTCAAAAACATCAACCAGTGGCACAAAAGGCTATGCAGTTTGGTACATACACATTTTAGATGGTTTAGATTCTTGTGGGGAGGCAGGACAGTTTTCCAAATGCACCGCACAATGTCTGAGATAGTTCTTGCTGGTAGGGAACCAGGGTGCTATGCAGCACAGGTGGGATGCCTGGGGTATTGCAGGTATAGACCACAAGATGTAAAAGGAAGAAGGTATTATTACTACTATGATGACACAGCCAATTATTAGGGAAAGGCTACAATGGGATAGAATGGATTATGCAGTATGGGTGGCCTAGGGATAGTATGTAGTGAGGGTGTGAGTTTATAGGAGATATAGAGTAAGGGAAGACTAAGTGGGAGAGTAGGTATAATTACATTAGTGATTAGGAGCAAAGGAATAACAGTACCACAATACATTAAAACATGGGCTGTAAACAGAGCTAAACAGTATACAAAGGAAACAATAGTAAGCAGCACAGAGTTGCAAAGGACTGGATTCAAATACAGTTTAAGGCAGCATTCAAGAGTCAGAGAATAATAGAACAGACAAACAGTGTGTAAATCCTAACATCAGCTAACCAAAATATAGGATTCAGAGTTTATGCATAGACATACCACAGCATGAAACAGTTCAGACTAGTCAAGGTACATTAATTCAGTGTAAGCAAGTTGAGCGTTTCAAATGGACAGCAGTTGCGACACTTCTAAATGAGCCAGTAATGTATAGGCAAACACAAAATGTCCGGTTCCAGAATAAAGTATAGAGCTTAAATTATTCTAATGCCTATGATACGATGGTTTCAGCATATTAGATAAAGGGACAGGCAGCCTTTAGTTTTGGGAAGTATAATACAAACACAAATCCAGGAAGGATAATATGGACACTTTGAGAATGGTCACTACATTTGGCAGGAATACAGCCTCTTTGGTTGATGTAACTGAGAAACATTGGAATATTCTGAAGGCAAATGAAGAATTGTGTGACATTTTGGGGGACAGATGCTCATATTCCTTTAGGCGGGAAACAACACTAGGGTCCCTTTTTTCTCATTATAAAAAAACATTGATCAGGATGTTATTGACTATCAAACAACATTAACAGGAGAGAGACTGGCTGGTTCATACCCTTGTGGACATTGTACCTTCTGTAAATATGTCTTTAAAACAAAATCATTTACTAGTAAAAACACTGGGCAGGTTTATGACATGAATTTTTACACCAATTGTGGAACAGACTGGATTATATATCTGGCTACCTGCACCTGTCAAGCCTTTTATGTGGGGCAAACTTCTAGACAATTTAGGTGTAGGATGTCAGAACATTTAGGAGACATCAGAAATGCAAGAGCCACTAATGCTCTATACAGACACTCACTTGTTCATCATACTGCTAAATTCACTTTCACAGTCATTGACAAAATATCGGGCAACAGATCTTTCAAAACAGGGTGGCATGGTATATTAAACATGAAGGAAAGGAAATGGATTGCCAAATTAGGGGGTTTATTCCCACCAGGATTAAATGACAAACTGTAGGGTTTTGTCAACATTTCCTTTCTTGCCATGGGTCTTGATACAATTATTGCATAGACAATTTTATAGGTCCAGCTGACCAGTTAATTAATGCATAAAAGTAAAAAGAGCAAAGATAAAACTTTTTGTTTAAACTTTAAATCATGCTCATTGTATTTTGTTTTCATTTTTCAGTATCAGACTGAATAATCATTAGTCTACTGCCTTATTTCATGTACCACTGATGAAAGCAATATGTTGAAACTGGTCTGGTCTCTTCAATAAACATTCACGCTCCCAAGGTACTGGCTTTCTCTTTTTTTGTCTCAAAATGGAGGCATAACAGCTCGTTAAAAGCATGCATTATGTTGAACAGACAAGCCAATGGCCAAATAGAAGGCCATTGGCATTAAAAGATGCTTAATTGTATTAAAAATAAAACTTTTATTTTTTTTTTGGTCAATCTCGGCCATTTAAGCTGAGGGTAGCTGTGCGCAAACACGGGGGTGCCGAAAAAAAAAAAAGGAAAAAAACTGCATTATAAGAGAAATGTGCATTTTGCCATTATAGTCAGTGGCAGGTTGAATGTAAACAAGACAAGGGAGCACCGGTTGTCAAGGGGAAAGGGTGTGCTTAAGAGTTGTAACTATGGACCTACATGCTGGGGTATGCAAATGAGGGGACTTATACTGAATCACAGATTTCTCCCAACTGGCAGCCTGCACCTAACTGTGCAGGTGCAGGAATAGGGAACCATGTAGGTAGGACAAGAGGATGACTTCAGTAGGGGGTGTGTCATGTAAATTTATTGGAGCCCTGTGGCCCGTGTTTGCTCTTTTCTCTGCTTAAATGGGTGTGCACACCATGCACCGAGTTTTAAACAAAAAACAAAAAAAACAGGAAATAGCAGCTCTGTTCACAACTGAGCACTGGGTATGTGCAACGTGCCTCGGGGCTTAAACGGGAAGGCAATGGGAAGGGAAAACAGCAGTAGGAAGGCAATCAAGGAGAACTAGCATAGCTGGCAGGTGAAATGTGTCAGAATCAGCCAATTATGCAGGCAGCAGCCCAGTACACTACTATAAACTATGCAAACACTTTTCAGTTTGTTTTTTTCCCACAAACTCTACACCACTGGTGTACACAGATGGGGAAACTTTATCTGACAAAACTAACAAAATGTTAGGGGCTACTGTCACTCTCATACATCAATATGAGCAAGAGGCTGAGGGTGGTGAGGATGTGAATGCTGATGACCATCCCACAATGAGGAGGAGGAGAAGAGTGTACAGACCCAGGGTAACCTACCAGGGGCTACATGAGCTGGAGATAGTGGAGCACTATAGGGTGGACAGGGACATTCTACAGCAAATTTTTGAGCTGTGGCGGCCATGCCTCACACACAGAACTAACAGAGGGGAACCCATCCCAGTGGATACCAGGGTATGTGTAGGCTTAAGAATACTAGCCACAGGTACCTTCCAAAGGGCAACTGGGGATATCATGGGGATCTCACAGGCATCAGCATCCAGGGTGCTTCACCAGTTCCTGGATGCCATGTCAGCACATGCCAGTGAGCACATATATTTCATCAACACCCATGAGGTGTTGACCAGCAATATGCATCTCTTCCACCAAATAGCAAAATACCCTGAGGCAGTGGGTGCTATAGACTGCATGCACATATACATCAAAGCACCACCTGGCTAGCAGGGTAGGGTCTACATAAACCTCAAGGGCTTCCCTTCCATCAACTGCCAGGTCATGTGCGATCTTGAATATGTGTGCTGACAGCCCTGGTAGCTATCATGACATGCACATCTGGCATATGACACAGCTGTACCAGTCATTTGCCAGTGGGGACATCCCATATGGCCACCTAGCGGGGGATGCTGGCTACGCACTGGAGCCGTGGCTGATGATACCTCTCAGAAATGCACACACACCTGAACAAGAACTCCATAATGAGGCTGCCTTACATATTATCTGCAGTTAATTCAAATTGCTGGAACCTGTGTTCTGAGAGACTGCCTTACATATTATCTGCAATTATACAGAGCTGAGTATATATTTTTTTGGTTATAGAGTTTAATTGTTGCTTAGATCTGTGTTGAAACTGTTGTCTCACTGTTCTGAGAGACTGATCAGCAAATATACAGAGCTGAGAATATTTTTTTGGTTTAAAAGTTTGTACTGTTAGTTTTTGATTAGATCTCTGTTGAAACTGTTTTCCCCACCCCACCCCCATTTTCTGCTGTCTCTTCAGTTGGCATAGTAACAGCTGCATTCAAATTGCTGGAACCTGTGTTTTGAGAGACTGCCTTACATATTATCTGCAATTATACAGAGCGGAGTATATATTTTTTTTGGTTATAGAGTTTTAATTGTTGCTTAGATCTGTGTTGAAACTGTTGTCTCACTGTTCTGAGAGACTGATCGGCAAATATACAGAGTTGAGAATATTTTTTGGTTTTAAAGTTTGTACTGTTAGTTTTTGCTTAGATCTCTGTTGAAACTGTTTTCCCCACCCCACCCCCATTCTCTGCTGTCTCTTCAGCTGGCATAGTAACAGCTGCATTCAAGTTGCTGGAACCTGTGTTCTGAAAGACTGCCTTACATATTATCTGCAATTATACAGAGCTGAGTATATATTTTTTTGGTTACAGAGTTTAATTGTTGCTTAGATCTGTGTTGAAACTAGTGTCTCACTGTTCTGAGAGACTGATCAGCAAATATACAGAGCTGAGAATATTTTTTTGGTTTTAAAGTTTGCACTGTTAGTTTTTGCTTAGATCTCTGTTGAAACTGTTTTCCCCACCCCCATTTTCTGCTGTCTCTTCAGTTGGCATAGTAACAGCTGCATTCAAATTGCTGAAAGCTGTGTTCTGAGAGACTGCCTTACATATTATCTGTAATTATACAGAGCTGAGTATATATTTTTTTGGTTATAGAGTTTAATTGTTGCTTAGATCTGTGTTGAAACTGTTGTCTCACTATTCTGAGAGACTGATCGGCAAATATACACAACTGAGAATATTTTTTTGGTTTTAAAGTTTGTACTGTTAGTTTTTGCTTAGATCTCTGTTGAAACTGTTTTCCCCACCCCACCCCCATTTTCTGCTGTCTCTTCAGGTGGCATAGTAACAGCTGCATTCAAATTGCTGGAACCTGTGTTCTGAGAGACTGCCTTACATATTATCTGCAATTATACAGAGCTGAGTATATATTTTTTTGGTTATATAGTTTAATTGTTGCTTAGATCTGTGTTGAAACTGTTGTCTCACTGTTCTGAGAGACTGATCGGCAAATATACACAGCTGAGAATATTTTTTTGGTTTTAAAGTTTGTACTGTTAGTTTTTTCTTAGATCTCTGTTGAAACTGTTTTGTCCTACCCACCCTCCCTATTTTTGGTTTGTAGTTTAAATTTGGTGGCTTTTACAGTTGCCCGCCCCACTGTAGATTTGATCTGGGACACTCCCCTGTCCCATCTCTTTACCACATTCTACCTAATAAACTCTTTCTACACTTGCTTTTAGTCCATTTTTAAACTTTGTTTGGTCTAATATTGCTGCATACTCAAGTGTGCTAGCTTGCACTGCATGTGAATTGTTTTTTACTACTGTTTTTGCCACTTTTCTGTAAAAAAAAAAAAAAAAAAAAAAAAAACTGTAAGCCTGTTTCCTTCCTTTCCTGTAACTAGTGTTCCAGATACAGATTTGCTGTATCCAGGACTGTATGTAAGCTTCTGAGTCCCCCAAGCCTTTCTGTGTTGGAGGGAAGCCTTCTAGCTTATCAGTGGGAGTGGTAAGCACTAGGTAACCTGTCTACCACATAAGTAGTGGTTCTGGCCCAGAATTTGTAGTTATTGGCCGTTTGGGCAATCTCTTCCATATCTCTCAACTTTCTGATTTGAAAGTCTGTATTTGCACTTGTTTCTGTCCTGTAACTCATCTAGTGCAGATACATATTCTTGGTTTTAGCACTTAAATTTGCTTGTTCATGCTCAGCACTTGTTCAGAACTTGTAAGCACTAAATAAGCTACTAATTACTATAGCACTCTATCTTCCTCATTACCTAGAGGAAAACAGTTTTTGTACTTACTTTTCTCACTTGCTTAGAGAAAAACAGCTCTTGCACTCACTTTCCTCACTTATCTAGAGGAAAAACCCTGCAACTCTCTTTTTGCATGGTCTTGCGCACAGAGCAGTGTCGGGCAGCGCCGGTTAGCTGGGGTATAGTATTCCCGGCCCCACAAAGTCTGCACTGTAAATTTTCTCTTAGAACTAGGCAAGCCTCAACTCAAGTGCTTCAGATTAGCTGCTCTTATTGCAGCACTTGCAAAACAGAAATCAGCACTTGTCCTAATCTCCTAGACAGCATTATTATTCTCCAAATTTCCTAGACAGCACTATTATAATATAGCATAAGACCCTCGATCGTCTGCAGGACTTAAGTTCAATTTACTCTTCAAAGCATGTCCAGAGGTCAGCTTCAGGTGTACTCTCCAGTTCATCTGGTGGAATTGAGCATCCTGAGGCAGTGTCACAACTGCCTCATGTATACAGACAACCCTCTCTCTTACCTCTAGACACAAACACTTGTGAAAGATGCAAATACACAGCCAGACTGGAGGCTAAGCGCTCTCAACCCATGACTGTAACTGACAGTCAAGAGGATAAGGGACACACTTGCATTACACCACCTGTCACACATGAATTTACAAAACAAGCACCGGCAAAACATACGCATAAATACACAAAAACATATTCGGAGGCACTTGGTACCAATCTGAAAAAGAAACAGTGCCCTCCAAAGCAGACAAGCAAGCAACCTGCACCACCAAACACAAGCCAGAAAACACATAATTCACCTCAGCAGTGTGCCTCACAACAGCCCTTAAGGCAAAACACCATACCTAACGCGCTAGTAATAGGAGACTCTATAGTAAGGCACACGGATGTTCCACTCACCAGGCTGAACAAGGAGAAGGTTACTGTCAGCTGCCTGTCGGGTGCTCAGATCTGCCACATAACACAGGCACTTAGGTCACTCCAGAACAAGTACAAGTATGACGCTGTCATTGTACATGTTGGTGTGACTGATCTAAGACGTATCTCCCTGGACTACATGAAAAGAAACATTGAGGAGCTCTCTGATCATGTAGCCCAAGCTGGTATGACCCTGACCTTGAGTAGCATACTACCTTCACCTAGAATGATACCACAATACAAAGACAAAATGATCAATTTCAACAATTGGCTAAGCTTCTGGTGTCATTCTAAGGGGATCCAGTGTCTGTCTGCCTGGGATGACATGACAGACAAGCCTCGCTGTTTTGCCAGAGATGGGTTGCACCTGTCACCCCTAGGTTTTCAAATACTGGCCAAGGCTCTTGCCGTCCCCATAGTGCCTTTTTTAGGCAAGGCTCAAAGGACAAACCAACCACCATAACCAGCACAGGTAACCAAAAACTAAGGGTAATGCTACTCAACGCCAGAAGTCTCAACCTCAAAATGCACACACTCGAGGCTCTCCTCAGCATGGAGAAAATCAATGTTTGTGCAGTGACAGAAACCTGGTTCAAGGCTCAAGAGAGCACCCCAGCACTGCCAGGTTACAATTCATATCATACCTTCCGGCCTCAGTTATCGGATCGCAGTACAAAGGGCGGAGGTGTATCCATATTCATCAAGAATACCCATATCTCCAGGTTAGTAGCGCAGCATGATGCCCCAGAGATCATCAATGCGCAACTATTAGCAGGCAAAACCACATTTCAAGTCGTAGCCAGTTATAGATCGCCCACCATGTCCCAAGATGCTCACTCTGCATTCCTTGAGACACTGGAAAATATAAAGGTTCTACCCAACACCATAATCTTGGGTGATTTCAACTACCCTGGTATAGACTGAGTGAACTACCAATGTTCCAACTCCTATGCTCAGCGATTCATAGAATTTATAAATTCAAATGCCCTTGAACAACTAGTATGTTCCCCCACTAGAGGTGACAACATATTGGATTTAATCATTACAAATATGGGCGCCCATTGTACTACACCCGTTATCACCCCCTCCTTGGTCAGATCCAACCACAAACTGATAACCCTGGACATCCTCACTCCTCCACCTCCCCCAATCAAAGAAACCATAGTCAAAAACCTTTCCAAAGCAAACTTCAAACTACTTGCATCTGAAGTGGAAAGCTTCACTATTCCCTTGCAGAAGGATAATGATATCCAGGATGCGGAATCCTACACCAAGGCATTCTATATGCATCTTCAGGATTGCATGGACCGTGCTATCCCAAATAAAACCAAGACTCCTTCCTCAAGCAAGAAGAAACCAGTCTGGTGGACCCTGGCCATAAGCAAACTTTACAATAAAAGGAGGAGACTTAAACAAAAAAAGGCCAAATCGCAAGTAGAAAAATCATCCCTGATCAGCATTAGTAAGAAATTGAGGGCCTTCATCAAGTCAACTAAAGCTAATTTTGAAAAGAAAGTTGTCAAGGATGCCAAGGATAACCATAAGTCCTTCTATGGCTATGTCAAAAACATAAATGGCAATGCTCAGGTCTGTTCTGAGCTTGTACAAAATGGAACAAAATACACTGACCCTTCTGACATTGCCAACATCTTGGCTGACAGCTTCAGTGCAAATCCCCCCCACCACCACCACCAACAGGGCCTATTACCATTCTAGTGGATTGTGTAAGACCAATTATTACTGATACGTTGGTTAACAAGGCTCTATCTAAAGCTAAAAACACTGCCTCCAAGGGACCAGATGGTGTCCCAGGCTGTGTCATACGTGAGCTCCAAAAGGAATTAACCCTGCATCTTAATACCCTGTTCAGTCTCAGCCTCTCCACAGGATATGTGCCCATAGAATGGCGCACTGCAATGGTGGTCCTGCTACACAAGGGTGGGGCCACAACTGACCCTGGGAACTACCGACCAATAAGCCTGACCAGTCTGATCTGTAAGGCTATGGAGCGAATCATTATGGAACTCATAAATGGAGAGATTGGGAACTTCCAGTCACTGGACCCCACACAGTTTGTCTTTGTCAAGGGCAGATCATGCCTCCTGAACCTGGTGGATTTCTTTGAGACAGTTACTCAGGCTATAGATAAGGGAAAGGAGGTACACATGGCTTACCTTGACCTTGCTAAAGCATTTGACACCATTCCTCATTCAGGCATTATTGATAAGCTCACCAGCCTGGGTATAAACCCTTATGTCACAAGATGGATCGTAAACTGGCTCTCAGACAAATCCCATAAAGTAAGAGTAGCGGGATCTATATCCAAATCCAGACCAGTAATGAGTGGTGTGCCTCAGGGCTCTGTCCTGGGGCCCCTCCTGTTTGGCATATACTTCTCAGAAGTACAGTCAAGCACGGAAGGGCTGTGGCTGACTAAGTTTGTGGATGACTGCAAACTGGGTGCTATAATAGAGTCTCCGGCCGACATGGAGATCCTCCAGAAGGGCCTAAATGAGACTGATACATGGTGTCAAAGCCATGCAAAAAAATGCGTAGTAATCCCCTTTGGAAAAAACAGAGTAACCACAAACTACAACATAGGAGATAATCCCCTGAAATCTGAAGAAGAAATAAGGGATCTAGGGACCCAAAAAGATAGTCAGCTTTCCTTTGATAACCATGTTGCCAAAGTGGTTAGAAAATCCTTCTATTTGACCCATCTGATCACGAAAGGGTTCGCATCAAGATATAAGGATGTAATGGTGCCCCTCTACTCTTCCCTCATCAGACCCATTATTGAGTACAATGCACCAATTGGAATGTACCTGGCTAGACATCTCCAGCAGCTGGAGAGACCACAAAGGTACCTAACCAAGAGGATTACTGGCCTCAAACAGTTGCCCTATGCAGCACGATTGAAAAAGCTAAGACTGTTCTCTGTTGCATACCGCTTTCTCAGAGGCGAACTCTGTCTAACGTACAGAGCCATGTCCAACCCAGAATTGTTGAACATGCTCCATCTTAGCAAAACCAAATCTACTCGAGCTACACGCTCTAGGGATATAAACCTCAACACAACAATGAATAGAACATGCAGAGACTTCCCTTACTATGGAACAGGGTCCCGATCTACATAAGACAGAGCCCCTCACTATCACTCAAGAGGAACCTTGATGAGTGGATGGGTAAAAG
Organism: Protopterus annectens; assembly: GCF_019279795.1. NCBI lineage: Eukaryota > Metazoa > Chordata > Ceratodontiformes > Protopteridae > Protopterus > Protopterus annectens. The sequence goes on from NC_056726.1 coordinate 1,594,362,136, forward strand.
AAAGTTCACACCGGGGATCACACCAACAGCACTACTAGATAGGGGCCAAGGGTACTAGCTGCTAGTACAAGGGTCTAAGGAACTACTAAAGGGGCGGTGAATACCGCACAACGTGGCTGGGCTAATATATGCCTTCGGGCAGATAGCCCAGTACCAACCTATGAACCTATGTGTTTGGGGTGCTCAAGTCACAGTTCCGCTGCCTGGACATATCCGGTGGAGCCTTGCAGTACTCTCCAGCTACATGTACACAAATATTTATAGTATGTGCCATGTTACACAATATGATCCTGAAGAAACAGCTGCAGCAGGAACAGCATGGGGCAAGGCCACACATCCTCCCACCATGCCAAGGCCATCACAGGCATAGAGTGACTCGGAGGAGAAACTACCTGAGTCTGCCCATGTAGGCAGAAGAAGGCGTGCATAGTATGCCCAGGCCTTTGCAAAGAGGCAACACATAGCACATACACTGACATGGTAGGGACCCTGGGAATGACACCTCTCTGACTCACACTTACAGTAAAAGGGATGCCAAACATGACAATACCTGTGCTTTACCATGTATAGGAAGTGTACTATGTGCATCCAACATAGTCAGCCCTCCAGCAATGTCCTCAATACAGGCCCAGCCACTAGGTAAGTCACTCTTCCTATCAATTACTGAATGGAGTAATATGTTCTGATAGTTGTATCTATGGTATGGATGTGAGTATGCAAGAGAATCGGGTGGCTAAATGAGATGGCAGCAGATAGTGGACAGCTATATGGGCAGCATGAAATACATAACAAATATTGGTGTCAACATACTAGGCAGTACTAGACTAGGTGACAAATCCCATTGCAGTACATGTGGTGGCCCAAATGTGTGTCCATAGGACACACACATGCATGTCAGTGAGGCTCACATACTCACCACCAGCCTCAGCCAGTAGGACAGGTGTAGATGACCATAAAAAAATGCTGGGCTAAGGCCTCCAATTGATGGCAATGCTGAACACCCCCCTTCCATACCTACACAGATAGACTACAACAGGTCTGGCAGTTGTATGTTAGTGCTGAAGGGTAAGAAGTCTGAAATGTCTGAAACTGAAATGTAGGTCAATAAAACCTAAGATCTGTACTCTACTGATACGCCTCCAGTCTGCATGATAGGTCAGAATACAATATGAAATAGAAGCCAACAGAGTACCTGAAATACCAGTACAGTCATAGCAAATGTTTAAAGTCATCAGGTGTGCCCCCCCCCACCCCCCATAATCCTATGTAGAAATGCAGTAACATGTCAGTGTGAGGAGTAATATCAGTGGAGCACAGATTACCAGAGCTGGTCCAATCTACAGGATAGATTGTTGCATGTATACAATATGCAGGGGTCTGTGTGTTAGGTTGTTGTGTGTTCAATATTGTCTGGAAGTGGTCAGCATGTAGGCATGGAGGGTTTTGTCTCGGTGGCCTATGGGTAGTACTGTGGTTGATAGGGCCATGTTCTGACAACTGCAGTGCCAACCACAATGCTACTCAGCAATACTCATGTCAGCAGTCATCCATACTCACTGTCCAGATATCAATATCTGTCACCTTCTGAAAGATGGACATGCCATGAATGTGGGCCCATATATACACGCAGTACACAGGTGGAAGTACCCTAGACAGAGTGCGTAAAATGTAACTGTCAACTGCATACAACTTTGGAATTGTACAGACAGGTTAGCAGCACATTACTTGTCCGTGTAGTATGGAATACTGATGTAGTCTGGCTAATCATTGGCAGACCACAAAAGGCACAGTTATGAAGTAATGAGAGACTGCCTATGTCTCTGCACAAAGCAGCATAAGGGGAATGTCCCACGTATATCTGTGAGTCAGCTGCAAGTAGCTTCCATATCACACATGCACTCAGCTCACCCCACAATCAGCCACAGGTTTATCAATCCTTGCTGTTGGGAATGAGTACAGTATGACCCCCACTTCTGTATGAGAATACCCACAGACTGCAGCAAGCTGAAGATGTGCCCTATATGCAGGTGTGTCCCTAGCTGTAAACAGCACCCTGCCTGCATCCAGACCAATGGATCAATATGGACAGGAACTATTGCCATTAACACCTCGAACACTTACCCTGTCACCCCAGGGGAATCCACTAGCTCTCAGCCTGGGAATTTAGGAGTGACAGAATGCACTGGCCTGCTATAGATGGCCTGCATCACTACCAAATAGCCTACAGTCCTCTGTCAAAGGCCTGTGCCTCATCCATAGTGCCAGTGTATGGTATCTCATGGGGTCCCATCTAACTACCTAACACAGTCAACAGAACACAAATGCAATGCCATGTTGACAAATCCCAGCAGCATGCCCCCCATGTCCTACTGCATGAACATACTGGAAAATATTAAGATACAACCAAACACCCTAATACTGGGTGATTTCAACTACTCTGTCATTAACTGGGAAAACTACTCGGGTACCAACACCTTTTCCCAACGGTTCTTGGAATTTATAAATTCCAATGCCCTGGATCAACTAATCCATTGTCCCACCAAGGGCTTCAATATCCTAGACCTGGTCATTACCAACATGGGAGATAGATGCTCCACACCAGTCGTCACCCTGTCATTGGTCAGGTCTGACCATAAGCAAATCACCCTTGACATCCACATCCCACCCCCACCCCCCAGTAAGGAAACCTCCTTAAAAAACTTCTCCAAAGCCAACTTCATGCTACTCAAGTCAGAAGTGACAAACTTCATGACACCCATGCAAATGGGATCTGAAAATTTGACTGCTGAATTCTACCCTAAGGCATTGTATGAGCACATCCACTTGTGCATGAATCGTGCCATCCCAAATAGAACCAAGACGCTCTCCTCCAAAAAAAGGAAGCCAATCTGGTGTTCCCCTGCCATAAACAAACTTTACAACAGAAGAAAGAAATTGTTGCAGAAAAGAGGAAAATCCCAGAATGCAAACAACTCCCTTACCAGCCTCAGTAAGAAGCTGAGATCCCTCATAAAATCCTCCAAAGCTAGTTACAAAAATAAAATTGCCAAAGATTCCAAAGACAACCACAAGGCATTCTATAGTTATGTCAAGAATCTAAATGGCAATGTTCAGATATGCTCTGAGCTACAACAGAATGGCATTAAATATACTGATCCCAAGAATATTGCCAGTATCCTGGCAGATCAATTTAATGCCAACTTCACCCCCCTCTCAACCCCTAAAGAGCCCATCTCAGTACCAAAAGATTGCCAAATTCTGGTAATCACAGCCACATAAGTAGAAACCGCACTCTCCAAAGCTTATTATACAGCATCCATGGGACCAGATGACATCCCGGGCTGTGTACTACATGAACTACAAAATGAACTGGCACCTCATCTAAATGTCATGTTTAATCATAGCCTCACCTCAGGCTTCATGCCCACTGAGTGGTGCACAGCTACAGTTATCCCACTCCACAAGGGGGGATCCAACTTGGATCCCGGGAACTACCATCCCATCAGTCTGATGAGCCTGATCTGCAAGGGTATGGAACGCATTATCATGGAACTTATAAACAAAGACATTGGCAACCTTCAAACACTGGACCCCACCCAGTTTGGGTTTGTGAAGGGCTGATCTTGTCTCCTGAACCTGACTGACTTCTTCCAATCAGGAGCTGTAGACGAGGGTAAGGTGGTCCACACAGCCTATCTTGACTTCGCCAAGGCCTTCGATACTATACCCCACTCTGGAATCATAGACAAACTTACTAAGCTGGGCATAAATCCCTACATCACTCGACTGGTTGCCAACTGGCTTACTGACAGAACCCAGACTGTAAAAGTAGCCGACTCTAAATCCAGCTCCAGACAAGTGATAAGTGGAGTACCTCAAGGATCAGTCTTGGGACCACTCTTGTTTGGCATCTACTTCACTGAAGTACAGGCCAACACTAAGGGACTCTGGCTAACAAAGTTTGCGGATGACTGCAAACTGGGAGCCATTATTGAATCCCCAAATGATGTGGATAGTCTACAAAAGGGCCTTACAGAAATAGATGCTTGGTGCCAGAGTCATGGGCTCAAGCTTAATGCCAAGAAATGTATAGTTATCCCCTTTGGGAAAAACCATGTACCTATGAATTACTACATAGATGGCAGTACACTAAACATCAAAAGTGTGATGAGAGACTTAGGGACACAGGTGGACAGTGGTCTCACCTTCGATAACCACATCGCCACAACAGTCAGGAAATCCTTCTATGTGGCACACCTCATCACTAAGAGCTTTTCATCCAGAAAAAAGGAGTTCATTGTCCCACTGTACTCATCCCTCATTAGACCCATTATAGAGTGCAACGCCGCATTTGGTATGTACCTCACACGACATCTGCAACAGACGGAAGGGCCGCAGACATACCTCACTAAAAGAATCACAGGCCTAAAGCAGATGCCCTATGCTGACCATCTAAAGAAACTCCAACTATACTCTGTGGCATATTGTCTACTCAGAGGTGATCTCTGCTTAACATACAAGACCATGTCAAACCCTGAGCTGTTGGACATGCTCCACTTAAAGAAATTCCAATCCCTCAAAGCCACATGCTCCAGAGATCTGAACCTTGTCATCACAATGAACAAAAAATGCTGGAGGGATAGGGTCCTAACCCAGAGACTCCCCATACTCTGGAATAGACTGCCCATACATGTCAAGTAGAGCACCTCCTTGGCCCTTTTCAAAAGTAATTTTGATGATTGGATGGGAGACAGGAAATTCACCCTGCAGATCATGTCAGTAACCCTGCTAGACAGGGGTCCAGGGAAGTAAACATTGTGAGAAGAAATATCCAGGGAATTGTTATGGCTAGGCTTGTATAGGCCCTAGGGCCGATAGCCTAGTACCAACCTATGAACCTATAAACCTATGAACTGTGGACCAATCCATAAATACCACTGGGATGAAGGGCATACTATAGGGATAATTCTCAGTTATCGCTCGCATAATGTTAGGAAGAGGATAGAATAACAGAGTGGGGGGGTGTAGAAGCATGGACGTCATGGAGTGTGTGAAGTCTGAAACTCTGATGTGTGCCCATACTACCCCTGCCTGCAAACCCAGTAATGGGTGGCTACAAAACCTGCTCATAAACCACAATGTGAAGGGAAACTGACTAGATATATAAGCCCTGCGTCTAGGTAACCTGGGTGAATCTGTAGAGCTGAGAGGTATGGCCACAGCAGGATATGGCCATTCTGTTAAGTCAATATATGTACAAGAAGGGGATCTTCAGCCACCATAGTACCAAGGTGGTGGACCACTTACACAGACCCATCAGCAAGTGTCTGCAGCTACCCCTCCAGAATGGCAGGAGTGTACAAGAATATGTAGGCTGCTGACCAGAATACTGGACTCAGTTTCATTCAGCTTGTATTTCCCAGTAATTAACTGTGAGCAAATAATTATATCTGTCAGTAGTTGATGACATAATACATCACAGTGTAAAACAGTACATATGTCTAAATATCTTTGCTAACACCAACCATGTAACACAAGCAGCACAGACAGCAATAGTTACAGTATCCCCCTATCTTTCGCCCATTGTGACTCCATATTGTCAACCTATCTACAGATATCCTGCAGAGACAGGTTGCTAGCTGTAGGTGTAGAACACCAAACCCTGGACTGGAGTACATCCCTACCTGGAATGGATTCACACACTCAATACAGAAGGTCATACTGGGCATGCTCCTACACTTAGAGAAAAGAAGCCCATCTGACAACACAGTGGACTATACATATCTGTCATTCGCAGATGTCTGTGCACACACACCAAACTGTACACCATTTATGCTTCACACACATTGGATAGGAATACTCACACATACCCAATGCCAACACACTATAATATGTCAAACATACACACACAGAGATGTGGGGAAGAGAGAGACAGACAATGACAGAAAGAATTCCATTATGAGGCCTGTCCCACCCACTACACATCCAATTGGCTGATATCACATGATTTGCTAATGTCAATTACGGTAGATATTCCTTTTGATAGCCCTCAGCCCTATAGCGCCTGTGGTGCTTGTGATAACTGTGTAACATGATAGTACAAATCAGTATTCATGCAGCATTTATATACTCATTCCTGTCAAATGTAAAGTTGTGTGTGACTGAGTGTGTGTGTGTGTGTGTGTGTGTGTGTGTGTGTGTGTGTGTGTGTGTGTGTGTGTGTGTGTGTGTGTATGTATGTGTGTATGTGTGTGTGTGTTCATAGGTTCATAGGTAGGTACTAGGCTATCAGCTCAAGGGCCTACGTATGCCTAGCCAGCAAGGTTCTCTGGCTTATGCCACCCAAGAAAGTTATTTTCCTGTGCCACTGTCGAGCAGAGACACAGAAGTGATCCCTGGGGTGTATTTCCTATTTCCCATCCATTCATCAAGATTTTTCTTGAAGAGTGCTAATGAAGAACTTTACTTGACATAGATGAGTAGCCTGTTCCACAGTATGGGAAGTCTGTGGGGCAGAACTCTATCCCTCCAGCATGTCCTATTTATTGTGGTGACAAGGTTTAGGTCCCTAGACCGTGTAGCTTGAAGGGATTGGGATTTCTTTAGGTGTAGCATGTCCAACAGCTCTAGGTTTGACATAGCTTTATATGTTAGGCAGAGATCACCTCGGAGTAGGCAATATGCTACGAAATAAAGCTGGAGTTTTTTGAGATGGTTAGTGTAGGGCATTTGTTTGAGGCCAGTAATCCTCTTTGTGAGGTACTTCCATGGCCTTTCCAGCTGCTGCAGATGTCTTGTGAGGTACATTCCAAAAGGGGTGTTGTACTCTATAATGGGTCTAATGAGTGTCGAGTAGAGGGGAACAATGACCTCTTTTTTCCTGGATGAGAACCCTTTTATGATGAGGTGTGCCACACAGAAGGACTTCCTGACTACTGTGGCAATATGACTATCAAAGGAGAAACTACTGTCCACCTGGGTCCCAAGGTCTCTTATCACACATTCTGTGTTAAGTAGATTGCTGCCTATGTGGTAGTTCATGGGTACAGAGTTTTTACCAAAAGGGGTGACACTGCACTTTTTGGCATTCAGCTTGAGGCCATGGCTCTGACACCAGGCATCTATTTCAGTGAGGTCCTTCTGTAGGATGTCCACATCATTTGGGGACTTGACTATGGCTCCTAGTTTGCAGTCATCTATGAACTTCATTAGCCAGAGGCCTTCTAAGTTATCCTGTACTTCAGAGAAGTAGATACCAAACAGAAGAGGTACCAGGACTATATCCTGTGATACTCCACTTGTCACTGGTTTAAGGTCAGATTTGGAGTCTGCAACTTTTACAGTGTGGGTTCTGTCAGTGAACCAGTTGGTAACCCATCTCATGATGTAGGGATTTATACCTATGGCTTTGGTGACTGCTTCAAAGAAGTCGATCAGGTTCAGGAGGCATGCTCTGCCTTTCACAAACCCGAACTGGGTGGGATCCAGAGTTTGGAGGTTACCAATGTCTTTGTTTATGAGTTCCATGATGATACGTTCCATGGCCTTGCAGACCAGGCTCGTCAGGCTAATAGGTCGATAGTTACCAGGATCAGTGGTGGCTCCCCTTTGTGGAGTGGGATAACTGTTGCTGTGCGCCATTCAGTGGGCAAAAAGCCTGATGCAAGGCTATTATTGAACATGGTGCTTAAGTGGGGAGCCAGTTCATTCTGAAGTTCATGTAAAACGCAGCCTGGGATGTTGTCCGGTCCCATGAATGCTGTGTTTTTTGCTTTGGAGAGTGCAGCTTTTACCTGCATAGTTGTGATTACAGGGACTCTGCATTGTTCCTGTATAGATATGGGCCCTTTATTGTGTATTTCCAGAGGAATGATTTATGGCCCATTCACACACACTGCACTTCCCATTGCCCATGTTAGCACTCCTGCTGATGTCAGTCACCAAATTTCAGCCCTATAAGCTCCATGGTGCTTGTGATAACTCCGCAATACTGTAATATAGCAAACTCGTTAGGGAGGAGTTCCAGTCCCAGACATGGCATTTATTAAACTGTATGTGTTGGAGATGAATGATTTTGAGGCCATTCACACTCCCTACACCTCCCATTGCCCTACTTTAGCACTCCTGCTGATGTCAGTCACCTTGAAGTAACCCTTTGGCCAAGTCTCAGCCTTCTAAGCTACGTGGCAATCATGATAACTGTGTACTACTGTAGTGTAATAAACTAGTTAGGTAGGAGTTCTAATCCCAGACATGACAACTGTTAAACTGTGTGTGTGTGGAGATGAATCATTCTGAGGTCATTCACAATCACTACACCTCCCATTGCCCTACTTTAGCATGCCTGCTGATGTCAGTCACCTTGAAATAACCCTTTGGCCAAGTCTCAGCCCTATAACCTATGTGGTGCTCACAATAATTGTGTAATCCTGAAGTGTAGCAAACTAGTTAGGTAGGACTTTTAATCCTGGTCCTGGCAACTGTGATAATGTTTGTGTGTCTTTGCTGACACCTGATTTTGTGGATATTTACACTTACTACACTTCCCTTGCCCTTCCTTTAGCACTGCTGCTGATGTTACTCACTTCAAAGATACCTTTGGACAGCTCTCCAGCATATAAGCTCCATGGTACTTGCGATAACTGTGTAATGCCATACCATAGCAAACTAGCTAGGTAGGAGTTCTGGTCCTTGCAACTGTAGTAATGTGTGTGTTTGTGTGTGTGAGAGTGTGTGTGTCATTGTTGACACCTGATTTTGTGCACATTCACACTTACTACACTTCCCTTACCCCTCTTTTAGCACTGAAGCTCATGTCACTCACCTTCAAAGATACCTTTGGAGATCTCTCTAACATATAAGCTCCATGGCGCTTGTGATAACTGCATAACTTTGTAATACCAATACATAGCTTGGTAGCAGTTTGAAACTCAGTACTGGCAAGTGTGTGTGTGTGTGTGTGTGTGTGTGTGTGTGTGTGTGTGTGTGTGTGTGTGTGTGTGTGTGTGTGTGTGTGTGTGTGTGTGTGTGTGTGTGTGTGTGTGTGTGTGTGTGTGTGTGTGGTCAGTATCCTGTATGGGTGTGGTGCGATTGAGTAATAACAGGATCCATTGCAGGGTGGGTTTTGCTACATTTTCATATTGAGGACCCATATTTCGCAATGTCACATTACAAGACCAACAGCTGTCAAACACCATATAGGCTGTTGTAGACAAACCACAGCTATAAATGTATATATATATATATATATATATATATATATATATATATATATATGCAACCATTATAATACCAAGAGACCTCTCTCCACCCATGGATCATACACAAACATGCTTGGCTCTTTCTCTCTGCGTTTCTTTCTTTCCCTCTGTCTGTCTATCTCTCTCTCTTTGTCTCCTCCTCTCTGGTAGATTTGGAAAAATGCATCTGTTTTGCATAGGCAGCAGCTTGCCTTTTGTAGGTAATGCTCATGATCAGCTGATGGCCTGCGCACGAACTGGAGTCCTCCACTTGCTAATTGCGTGTGGAACAGCTGTGGTATCATTCCTATAGCCAATTGCATGGAAACACACTCCTATAAGTAAGCACTGCAAGTGGGTGTTGGCCCTTCTCCTTCACTGTGAGCAGGACTTCATGTGGGTGTGTGACAAACAGCATCACAGAGGGTAGTTGGAAATACCTCTTGCAACAAACACTGTGGAGACAGGCCAACAAACTGGAGGGGGGTGTTCCAGACATGGGGACAGAATGTAAGTATTTGCTGTTCTACATTTGAAGTAATGGTTTAACAGGGTTTGTGTGGATATGGCTGTTCTGCATGATTTAAAGTCTGGCATGACAGTGTTATGCAGTTGAGAAAACTCTCACCTGTAGGGCTATCTGCAGACTTGCCAGAGTTTGGATTCTTAGAATTGGTGTGTTACTCACACATTTTCTGTCTTTATAAATGCAGTAGTATACTCTGATGATTGTAGTCAGTAAATGGTAACATCCATGTGTGTTACTGACTTCATATCCCTCAAAAGAGATATGTTACAACAAACCCCATTACACCAGCAATGTTCTCAGTTTATAGCTGCAATATGTCAATATTGGCCCTGTGTTTGTGCCTCTGTCCCTTGAGTCTGTTACCCTTTGTTCATATGTCATGGAGTAAGAGGTGGATATGTACAGTATACCATTATTTACTGACATAATTCCTGATATCAAGCCAGTGATATATCAGACTGCCAGACATGGCATGTAATGTATAGGAGGCCTGATATTTGAGGACAAAACCTGGGCATTCTGTTCTAGTCTGTACAGTAGTGAGGTCTGTGTACTTATGGTGATTGTTGACAGAGTGTCTGTATTATGTAGCAGTGTAGTGTGAATATGTTATTTGGCCTGTGTACAGACTGGGGTAGATGTCAGTGTTCTTGGTCCTGTTCTATTTGACACATGCTGCTCCAGTTTCTGATACTCTATCAGCCTATATGTTTATAGGGCCAGACTGAGACATGTCCCATACCACAGTCAGGCATCAGACTACACTGTGAATTGGGCCAGTATATGTAGGGTTAGTGTGTGAGTAGCAAACGTGATGATGACTTTTGTTCACACAGTCCATATACTGTAGTATTACTTAGGCTTACCATTATGTGACTGTGTTGAGATTGATTGTGGGTATGCACTTTCACACTGATGTCTGTTACTCCATGCTATTACATGCCTGTAGTGCCTGCTATATTTGCAATTACATGTATATTCCCCAATAGGTAAACTGGGTTAGTGTTGTGGCAGTCTGCCTGTAGTGTAGACAGTGCTTGGTGACATGCCTAGCAGCTTAGTGTATTTATCCTAGTGTGATGTTATGTCCAGATATTTGTCAGATGTACTGTTGCCTGGCCACCATACTTGTTGTATATTTCTGACAAAATGGTGGGCTGTTGTGAAGATGTATGTCACTAACTAATGGAAAGTATGTTGGCTTGGGATCTCTGCTCCTTCAGTTAATATGTGTTAGGACAGACAGGAGGGTGTGAATGCATCAACTGTGTGAGCTTATCTAGTCCAGGATTTGTGATTTATCCCCATTTTCATGGCTTTAAACATTCCCTTTGACAGGCTTGTTCCATATTTCTTGCACTAAGGGGTTCTGTGTATAGCTCCTGACTGACCAGATTGTTTCAGACTATCCATGTTTATTGCTCATATTTCTGCTCTGTTCCACATGATCATTACTGTGGTTTGTGTGGTACTTAACTATGATGATTTTATCATGTTTGTCAGTAACTGATGGCATACATGTCAGTTTCAGAAGAGCCTTCCTTCACAACATGTATGTTGACACAACCCCTGTCGCTGTAGTAACATTCTACATTTATAACTGCAATACATACATTACATTCCCTTGCACTAAGATGTTGAGAGTTATAGTGTTGTGGTATGACTCCGCTACATGTCATGGGCATATGTTTTATATGGTTCTATATTACAACAGCGAAGAGGCATTTAATTGAATCCCTCTTCGCCAACACATATAGAGCGAATGCACTAAAGTGCGAACGCTCAGAACAGTGATTTCTTTCTCTGGGAAAGAAATCGCTTGGCCTTCCCCGTGTGTTTGCCCCTTTCCCCACTGTAGTGCAATCTCAGAGTTGGTATATTAAGTTGGGGGGGGTGAGGGGCAGAGTCCCCCATGTTGGGGGTGTGAGGGCAGAGACCACCACATTGTAATGTTTGAAAGTGTGTGTGTTTGTGTGTTAGTACTACCGATTTCTTTCCCAGGGAAAGAAATCGGTGTTCTGAGTGTTTGCGCTTTAGTACATTCGCTGTATATGTGTCAGCAAAGAGGCATTTGATTAAACGCCTCTTCGCTGTTGTTATAATATAGACCCTTTTTATATATATATATATGTATGTGCGTGTATGTGTATGTGTATATATATATATATATATATATATATATATATATATATATATTTATATAGATATATATCTAGATATATATATATATATATATATATTTATATAGATATATATCTAGATATGTATATATATATATATCTATATATATATATATATATATATATATATATATATATATATATATATATATACTTTTATGTGTCAACATGAGTGTTGTATATACCTTCTCAGATGTATGCCACCATATTAATCTGATATGTGTATATTTACATATAAGAACATGACTGATTCAACACTATTTTCACTTACAAGTACTAAACAATTGTAGTAGTCAAAGCAGTTGTTCACTACTATTCAATATGTGTACTCAATGCTATATTTGAAAAACCAACAAACATGTTCATAGCTCAGATGGCATAGTGGTTAACTGCTATGACTATAGTGTACAGTTTCCTGGGTTCAATACCTGCATGGGCTATTTATTTTGTTGCTAGGTCTGATGGAGACAGTGTGATTAAGGTGCTTTAAAGTGGCCTTAAGTGGGTTTGCATGGATTTGCATGATGGTAAGTGCTGCTTACCAGTGCGCAAATCTGCTTAGCATTTACATTTAAGCAATAGCTCAGCCCTGGTAACCAGGGATCACATTCCAGTCTGACAAAATAGCAGTCTAATGACATCTTTAATAAGTGTATTTAATTCCATGTACATAACATGCTTCTATGTGCTGTCATTACAGTAGCTAGGGGTGTGAGTATACTGTATGGGACACCTGAGTATACATGGGTAGTACCACAATCTTTTCTTTTTGTATGTGTTTCACACTTGGGTAGTATCCCAGGTTATTTGCAGTCACACTTGCATGTATTGTATCATTATGTTACTACTTTTAACAGTGCTTTTCCAAGTACGAATAGATTGCAGATTGTAGTACTGGAACCATACACCCCTGCATGCAAAGCTGGACTCTTGAGTACTGAATATTGTGTTCTTGGTGTTTGAGCTGTATGTTTTTATGTATCTCCTATTGAATATTGATCTGATATGTTGATATTAACTGTAGACTATGTTTTTAGGAGATGTCATTGAGGACTGCTGTCATGTAGTAATGGCATACCTATCAGTTTCAAACGTCTGTTGGTCAAAACATTCATCCTAATGCATAACCTGTTGGCTAGCAACTTTCTGTCTGTCCTCTGTACAGATGTGCAGATGTCAGGTATTCATCTTGACTGCTTACAGGCAATCTCTGATTGACTGACACTGGCATGTCTGCCCAGCTGTGTTATGAATGCCACAGCTAGGAAACCACACTCTGTATGCACCACATGCCATGGATACATCAACCAGATTACCACAGTCAACAGAACATGTTTGGGTACAGGTATCTAATCCAAACACTGGCCATGTTATGCAATATATGTTGCATACATGTCAATTGGAGCACCTCACTGGCCCTCTTAAAGAGAAAACCAGATGAATGAGTGGATGTTGAATTTAACAGTCAACCTGGGGATCACTCAAGTGGTATCAGTTGATAGATGGCCTGCTGACAAATGTCAGGTGGCATGATACCAGTGTACTCACATGCCCTACTCTTCTCATATCTCCATGGACATTAGCCTGGTACACACCTAGGAACACCTGCACCTATGGACCTCAGAAGTGACAAATGTGTCTGTATGCATTACTGGGTATAACAGTGTCTGTGTGTTTGTAAACTTGTAGTTGAAAATACTCTGAGGGCCATCTCACCCACTACACCCCCATTGCTATACTTAGAAAGGGCTGCTGCTGTAATTCACATTAAATGTAGCTTGTGACACTCTTCACCCTATGAACTAACTGGAGCTTGCAGTACCTGCATAACACTGTTCTACAAATGGGTAGATAGGCGTGGGTTACCCTCTGAGTCCTGTCAAATGTATGTGTGTGTGTGGGGGGGGGTATGTATGTGCGTGCAGTTGTGTGTGAGTGTGCATATTTGTAGGAGACATCATTCTGAGGCCACATTCTCCAAATACACTAAACCTTGCCATACATTATAAGGGATGGTGATGTTGCTGACATTAGGAGAGCCATGACAAAACCCTCACCCTACTACCCCTGTGGCATGTGCAATAAATGCATATCCCTGTAGTAGCAAAAATTATATAGACAAGGGTTTGTATTGCAGTCCTGGTCAATGTGTGATTTTGGTATGTTACAGCATTATCATGGGCTTCAGTGAGTACAATATCCATTGAGGGGTGGGGGCACTGGGTATACTGTCTTTACACCATGGTACCCCCAGTACATGTCCCAAGGTTTACTGAATGAGGACCGCTGTCACCATCAACCATACAGGTAACTGATGACACTGTCTAGCCCAATGATGCATGTGCTGTGTGCAGAAACTCTGTAACAGTATGGACTCACTGACAAAGTAGTCAGCACTGCTAAACCCAGGTCTGTCAAATATGTCTGTACATCTCTGTGATGCATGAGTTGTGTTAGCAGGTGATGCCACTTCCCCTGGAACACACTGCATCCATGTACACAGTATTGCTGTGCACATGTACAGCACACTGGCATGTACTGTGCAACATACCTCACAAGTGTACACACCATTGCTAAATGTGTATATGTGTGACAGTTATGCTTGCTCTGTTGCTCACAGTCCCTATGTGTTTGTCTGACACACATCTGGGATGATATGAGGACTGATGTCAATAATTAATGCCTGACCTTTGATTTGCAGATCTCATCTTCAGCAGTGCATGTATGTGCAATAAAATCCAGTTACACTGACAACCTTCAAAGTTTAACGTGGATATGAGGAGTGTACACACCCTTGTTTACATGCCAGCCTCTTCTATGATATGCAATGGGGCCACAGTACTGCATTTTTTAACATTACACACACCTGATATGTGACATATGACCTGTGCAATCCAATGCAGTATCAAAAAAATGTGTTAGTCGTGCAGATGCTGAATAAAATGCATACAATATGTGGGTTGAATAAGTGTGCACACCCTTAACACGATGGTTTCTTGAAGCACCTGTTAAGTGAACTACAGCAGTCACTATTCCTGGAAGGGGTATACTAGCATGGCCCATTTTCACTTGCCATTATTTGGTCAGTCTGTCCTACAAAGTCCCCCAACTCTGCCAGATTGCAAGGTCAGCTTATATGCACAGCCCTCGGAGGTTACACAGTGGCTTCACTATTGCTGTAGAGTCTGGGTTATGTCTGTCACAATTCATAACCTTGACGGTGTTCAGATACAGCCATTCTTAGTGAGCTTTGGATATATGCTTCAGTTCACTGCTGTGTTTCAAGCTGACGCCCCTCCCCATCCTCAGCCTTATTGCAGATGCCTGACAACTATGGGCTACACATGAGTGTTATTTTGCAGTGTTCCAGATTCCAAGCACCATGTCTACCGGCCTAGTTCCAGCTAATGAACAGCAACCCTACAGGTGTACACTGGCACCAGCAAGCTAAAAATTGGGGATGGTGGGCCTGAGGTGGAGTGAGGTGTTGCTTGTGCACCACATATATCTTTATGAATACTGTCTGTAGGTTTGAGCCTTGGTCTCAGGACACCATTACACATTGCAACAAATGCCTTTGGGAGACTTGATGTTATGCTTGTGCTACCTGTACAGATCCCTGGATGATGTTTCATGTGGGACAACTCTTCCGTCTGATTACCCTAACCCATAGGCCACACTTATGCAGAATCCAGACAATTTTTGACACAGGCACTGCACAGGCAGTACTTGCTAGGCATTTCTGCAAGTCCCTCAGTGTTGCTTCATGTTTCTGGGCAGCCTCCAAGACCAGTTTCCAGCATGTTTTGTCATCTGTTTTGGATGGGCATCTGTTTATTTTCTACATCAGTGTTGTCCCATAGTTCATACACACATAGATGACTGTCTGCACTGTTTGCCATGGTGTATGCAATACTGAGGTAAGGCTACTTTTCCCACTCCTGAGTGCTACCTTTCGGATATGGGATCCATTTCATGGTTTGTAAAATGTGTGCAAGCCACAGTTGCCTCTGTTGCAGGTGAGTAGGAAAATGTCATGGACATACTTCTTGGACAGCAGACCATTACTTTATGTGACACTGAGGCCCTGTACTTGATGGCAGGTGTGTACTCAAGAAGAGTGAATGCTGTCAGTACATCACAAGCTGCTTCCACAATATGTTATTTGGAGTGGGTGCACACATATGCTTTCACATTCAGGTGATTTAAAAATTTTCTTTCATAGCACTGTACTGGTTTTGGAAGAGGTATTCCATGTGCATGAAATGTTTTTTTTTTTCAAACAACTTTTATTATAATAATATCATAATTCATATAGAACATTTTAAAAACAAAATATAAAATGCATCAAAATTTATAAAACAAAAATAATCAAGCAAAATCACGTGAGCAACTAAAACATGGAACAAGGAAAAACATTAATGATCTACATACAATTATACAGACATTTGTGTTACATGCAAAAGACTGGTGAAAAATAGAATGTACAAAGAGGGCTACATCTAGGAAAATGTAGACTAAATAATACAATAGTGCATGAAATGTGTTAGTAATATTTACTCAGCATTCTTTACATTTTTGTGTAATAGCAGAGGATGCAATAATTACAGTTATACGTAGTTCAGCATGGAGACGGCTATCTTTAACGTCAGAAAATGCATGCTGTCTACAAGACTGAAAATAAATTACAGTGCTTCTGCTCAGTGGTCATATAAAAGCTGCCCTCCGCTGTATTAGTAAAACATCATATTCAGTTACTTACTCTTTGGGTGCTAAGACCTAAGGTGATTATATACATTACTCATTAGGACAGCTAAATGATACATTCTTAATACCAGACAGCACTTAACTGTAAATGCCACTGCTAGAAGAGGACTGCATAAAATGTATTTTCTTCACAGAAAATATATTTTTTTCTTGGAGCCAGGAAAAAGAACATTTCTGATCTATGATGTAAAAGAAGTTTCCTTGCTGGAAGCAGTTTAATGGTTTGGCAGAGTGCCCTGAGCTCTGCACAAATCTGACATATTTTGTGATTCATACAAGATGTCCTAGACCATTTGACTGCACCACAAATAGGTATGAAACAACAAATTGCATTGGCTTAAAAATCAGTTAGTGTTGCATTTATCCATAAAAACGTCTGTTTGTGGGAAGTGAGATTGTTCAATGATCTCACTTGCTGGATGGAGTATTTTTACTAAAATATTGTCAACACCAGATGTTTCTGGACTGACTCCATAAAACAAAAAAGAAAAAAAAAATCCTACAGAAAAGAGTCTTAAGCTACTGCCAGTTCTTGCATGTTAGATCATTAGTTTATATCCCTTACATCTTGTTCTAATATTTGCAATTTGTAACCTTTGCCTCTCTCAGCGCTTGCTTCAGTTTCCTTTTGGAGGCCACCTGCTGTCCACTGGGGCTAGCAAACATAAAAATTCTGTGCTTCTGTTCCCTCACAAGCGTCATATATGCAGAATATGAACAGCAGCATGATTTCTAATATATTAACAGCAGATCCTGCATTTTCTGGGTGAAGCATTTGGGTAAGAGTTGGTGGATTTATATTCCTATACAGTGAATCTCTAGGGTGCACATCCCTTGAGATGATAAGGACATATGCGTATGGTTCTTTTCTGGAGGCTTGCATAAAACTCATTCACAAAGACGCAGCAATACTTTACTGGTATCAGGAGACTCATGTAACAAGGAAATTATTCTGTGTGGAACATAGGGTTCTTTAAAATAAAATGATTGTCCATACAAGAATGGCTGTTGTTATCTTGATAACCTCCTCCCACCGGGAATTGCGTAACTTAAGAACTCTGGTGATGCTGACCCATTAAAAATGTACTAAAAGGCCAAAAAGTATCCACTGAATTCAAGGCAGTAGTTTATTTTACATGTAAGATTAATGTCTAAAAAGTTATGTCACCAGACAAGATGTTTAAAGGATTGTTTGCTTTTGCACTTTAATGGGCTGAATTTTAAATGAATGATTAAATAAATAAATCGATGCCAATGTTTAAAGATCATCTTCAATTTAAAAGCCCACAAATCTCCTTGGTCAGACTGCAGATGGACTACAATGAATTGTAATAGAATGAAACCTTAAAAGACCCCTGTGGTGTGACTAATTCTGACTTATGCTTCACTCTTGCTACTCAGGAATACAATTGCTGGCATAGAATTAATGGTAGTATGTTCAACATTATGCATATGTATCTATCTTTTATGGTAGCTCTTACCATATGGGCAAATTTGTCTAGTAAGTTTCTTGAAGTTTTTATAGATTTCTCACCTACTTTGTCTGCAGCCGACTGCTAACTGTAGGCATAAAATGTTTAATGCCATTTTTTTCATGGACGTCTTATTTTGCTCTTCTGACAAGATTCTGGTAATGTAACTAGTATGTTTCTAAATCACATTTTCTCACATCATGGAAAAACTCCATTTTGGCTACAAATCTCAACACTGTTGGTGAGTTTCTTTTTGAATGCCCAGGTATGTGTTTAATGATTTAAATGTGCAGCCCAAAAGAAAAGTCACAGTGCAATTTAGAACCACTAGTACCAAAGAAATGAATTGAAAAATGATTTTTCTTTGCACTTTGGCATAACATATATTATATTAAAAAGTTATTGATGGTAGAAAAGTATGAAATGGGGTTTAGGGAATTTGGGTTTCTCTTTAAATAAAAAGTGGTGAAAGGCAAAAAAGTAGCAGTTAAATACTAAGGCCAATGAAAATCATTTTATTTTATTTTATTTTCCTGTGGAGTCACAATTCACTGGGTAAAGGACTGCCCCCAGTTTGGGAAATATGAACATTTTATAAATAGTGCTAAACATGTGCGTAGGAAATGTAATGATAAGGATCATTTATGGTTGTAATTCTCCATTATTGCAAGAAAAAGTAAATGTTAATAGTACTGAAAATATAGTAAAAACTGGAACTGTTGGACTTAGTAAAGTGTATACTGAAAACTCAAGTATATGGACCTGACTCCAAAAGACTTGCTCTCAGTGTAAATGACCACTTACACTGAGAGCAGGTATCTTGGAATCTGGCCTCCTGTGGAACCTGTGACAGGCCTTACACTGCAGTAAGTCACTTACACTGACAGTGAGTCTTTCAGAATCAGGGCAGACTGACACTGCGAGCAACTCTTCTGGAATCTAGCTCTACATTTTCAATGTATTATCTGTGACGAAAATGAACAGAATAATCTGTTACCAAAAAATGAAGTACTACTAAATAAAAATGCTGATATGTTAGGGGAGTGTAAGGAAGAAGAGACATCCATTTATTAACAAAGAATAAACATGATTTATTAATGATGAAGAAGAAGGCATGTCAGAAGGGGAATACTACATATGACACATCTATTGGGAATAGGACAATAACATGAAAATTGTAAACTGGGGTACTGAAAGATGCTAATAAAGAAAAGGGCTAATATAATTGCAGTGGTGGTGTATGTATACATTATGAAAACTCAAGGTAAAAGAAAAGGTTATTAGTACACAAATGGTGTGATACTGTGAATGCACATATATTATGCTTGTAAGATATATAGCTTTTGAAAATAGAAAATGAACAGAAGAAATTCTGAGGTGGTAGAGTTTTGATAATACATATATTTAGAAATAGCAATATTAGTAAAAAAGAAAAGAAAATATTAAGATAATGTATGTTAACGTTTCATTTTTAGGAAGGATGATGACATGTGACATGAGGATATGCAAGTAACTAGTATGGGTAATGGAGATATATACACATAAATCTATGGGTAGAGAATGCTTAAAGAAGTTAAGCTGATTGTGTTAATTAACATGGACATTATAATTGTAGACAGTTTTAATTATAAGCTATGAACAATCATATAGAAAATAACACAAGGCATAAGACCATTTAGGGAAATAATGAACTATGGAAGACTTTATTAAGAATGTGAGGTATTATACATATATCAAGGGAAACACTAAGAAACAATATAAATACAGATGTCTGAATACATGTTCATGATGCAATGGAGAAGAAAAACTGCTGACTGCATGGGTCATTTGTTAACAGGGGCAATAACACAGACAAATAAGGTGACAAAGCAAACCAAACTAAACCTATAATAAGAGAAGGAAGGGATTTAAAAGGTTAACGGGAGACATTAGTAAGGGAAGAGTTGAAAAGACTGAAAAATACTATGGTATTAGAATAGTATAATTAGGCATTCATATGAAACACAGTCATTGTGGTAGATTAAATATGAAGAAAAAATAAGAGTACAAATATGAGAAGAGAGAAACTGAAATGAAAAAAATAAAAACACAAATTTAGTAGAGTAATACCGGAGTATTAGAAAATGTTACAAAAAGTGAGGATGAAAGTAAATTGATAGGAAAATGTATTAAAATAATAGGCAGAGAATAAAGAAGGCGGAATTCGGGCAAAAATATTTATTGAAAAGGAAGAAATAATGACATTTTTGGAAAATGTGTGAAATACAATGAAGGTAAAATGAATGGTTTACAGAATAAAAAGGGTGAAGTGATGTAAAAACAGGTAGAAAATAGAAAAACAGTAATAGAATATCTTAAAGAGATTTATAAGAAAAAGGTAAGGGAAAATCTGATGGATAATAAAAAGTTAAAAGAATAAACAAGGAAGAGTAAACTTGGGCCAGATGAAATAAGTAGTGCTTTTATAAAGAGAAGGGACTGATGGAGAGGAAAGGGGTTTTAAAAATAATACACTAAGGCGTGGCCAAGATGCCAGACTGCTAGCAGCACTCAACATTAGTTCTGCTTATAACATTTTTATTCTGACAGGAAATTTAATCTAATTTTTGGAAATACTAATCCAAAAATATATCAGAGGATTTGTGAATATAGGTATTTTATTATTTTTCAAAAATGAGTACTAAAACATGTTTTTATTATTTTTTCCTGTCAAGAAGTTTTTCCTCAAGAAATCCAAGTATGAGTAACTCGAAGAACTCTCATCAGGACAGTGTGGTAAAGAAGGAGCTGCGAACATTAATAACTACTATTAAAGAACTATCTATAAAAATGGACAAACTAAAGAATAAAATACATACTATTAAACAAGAATGTAGTAAGCAACTGGACATTCTTAGTGAAATGGCTAAAAAGCATTCTGAACAAATTGCTTCTATCGAGGAATCTGTAACAGATATGGATGGCAGACTGATGGAATGTGAAAGTCAAAATGAGTTTCTTTTGAAACAGAATACAAAACTAACAGAAAAGCTGGAAGACCTAGAAAGTAGGTCATGGAGAATCAACATTAGAATCTATTGAGTACCAGAAGGGAACTTATATGATACACTTTCTTAATAACTGGCTTCCAACAGCACTAAAGCTTCCTGAAGCCCTTTCCTTCATTATAGAAAGGGTTCACTGGTCTCTAGCAAAACCTGCTTTAACAACAGTTTCTTCTAACCTCAGATCCATCGTTGTTAGATTTTTGTCCTCCCAAGATAAGGATTTGGTTCTGAAGTCTGTGTGAAATAATTCTCCCATCAAGATAAATGACAAACTCGTTCGTTTTGGCAACGGCTATACTTCTTCTGTCATATATAGAAGGAAAGAATGTGTTCCCTTGATAAAATCTCTTAAAAAAGTTAACATCAAAGCACAAATTCTCTTTCCTTCCAGGATAAGGTGCGAAGATCTTTAGCTCTTTGTCAGAGGCTTTGTACTTTATTCACAAGAAAATCATTCTAACTGATATAGAGGACATGGAATGGTCTACACAGAGTCTGAAAAGACATGCAACTAAGAACACTTGGACTGTCAAAGAAAATGTAAATAAAAAATTAAAAGACAAATAGGATTGTTATCAAATAATACTAAATACTTTCTTGCAGAACTCTTTACTTAATGTTTTATTGGAATATATACACAAAGCAAAGGTAAAGTGTCTTTATTTTACATAATATTTTATTGGAATACATATACAAAACAAAGGTTTTATTTTGCATAGGCATAGGCATATATCTATGTATGTATGCATGTATGTATGTATGTATGTATGTATATGTCTCTGTATGTATGTGTATGTATGTATATGTATGTGTGTATATAGATATATATGTATATATGTGTGTGTGTGTGTGTGTATATGTATGTGTGTTTGTATGTACATATGTGTGTATGTGTATATATATATATATATATATATATATATATATATATATGTGTGTGTGTGTGTGTGTGTGTGTGTGTATATATATATATATATATATATATATATGTGTGTGTGTGTGTGTGTGTGTGTGTGTGTGTGTGTGTGTGTGTGTGTGTGTGTGTATATATATATATGTGTGTGTGTGTGTGTGTGTGTGTGTGCACGCGTGTGTGTGTGTGTGTGTGTGCGTGTGTGTATGTACAATTTTTTTTCTTTCTTTCTTTCTTTCAAACCATATGTTTACTATAACCAGGGTGCAGTTAACTTTATTATATATTCATTTGGGATACAAACATCATTCTATCTTACTATTAATTCATGATTTCCAAAGTAAAGCATTCATGTGTGTTAGTGGTGGGGTAACACGTTAGAGTTTACTGTTTAGTCTATTATGATTACACTGTATGGAATCCCCACAACAAAAGTGCCCTTAAGAGAAGCTTTAGTTAAGATAATTTTGTTTCCTCTTGACATTTTTTGAAAGATATTCTTATCATGATTAATATATGTCTTAACTTAAAATCTGCATTTCTTGGTGTAATACATCAACATTCAGTGCTTTACATTAACTAAATGCTCTAATTTTAATTCTTAACCTAATTTAGTTTAAGCAATGTAAATTATTGATTTATGGGGAAAATCTTATTTTCCCAACATTTTTAGAGAAGGGCTGTTCATGTTTTATTCACTGTGGAGGCTACTCATGCACTATTTATGCTTTTTTAGAATGGAGAAAACTTAGTTGTTTGAAATTCCCACCAAAAATGCCTTTTCTAAGCCCCTGAGACTGTCTCTTCACATGCACAAGCATCTACATGGCACTAGCAGCAAGCTAGAGAAGCTGGAAGCAAGAATACAGTGAGCAATGACATCACACGGCCTTTGAACTCATTCATGACTCAGAAACCAGGAAATAAAGCTGAAAATGAAACTACAAGAAAAAGTAACTGTTTCTTTTTTTGTTGTTGTTTTTTCATCTTTTATGCATCTAAAGGCATGGAATCACTTTAAATATGTATTTTAAGAAGCTAGGACTTTAATGGAGCAATTATTTTACTAGTCTAATGAAGAAAACTGCATTTTAATGCTACTGTATGTCTGTTGCTTTGAAACACTGAAGTCTGACAGGATAACATTCTTTGCTTTGATAGCATGCCCTAAATGATAATATATTAATATTTGACTACTTAAATAACCAATTTCTTTAATATTGTGAATGCAAAGATATATATAGGATTAAGTCTCTTTTTCCTTCTGCTGTTTTCATGATTAAGCAACTTTAATCTATATTAGGTATTCTCATTGATGCAGATTTAAAGCAATATAATCAGACTCAGTTGCAATGATAGTTATGATACTATGACTTAAATCTTTGTATGACTACATACACTGTAGGAATGGATTGTTAAAATGTTCTAGGTCACTTTACTCTGTTCAGTTTGTATTAGTAGACCAACATATGGTCCCCCACCTTTTTTTTCCTCTCTTTCTTCTTTCCATTCATGACTACCAGTCTACTTGAACATATAAATGTATAAAAGGGGAAGGGGGAAGGGGAAATAAGTAAACTGGTATAACTACTGTACTGCTATAGTTATAAATACAAGAGACTGTATTACAGGTATAAAATATATAGGTATTAGAAGCTTACACCGATAAAGCAACTAGGTTAATTGGTGAAACTGACTCCTTATTTTCCATTACTTAGTAGTGGTTTACACAATATTACATACAAATCCACTGTGATTGCCTGATGGATTTTTTATGTTCATATTTGTTTGAGTTACCTTAGAAATGCTTTAATGTTTGTATATACTACATTTAAAGCAGAAGCTACTTATGTATGTTTTTGGTGTGTGAGATGGTGTTAAAGGGTGGTTTAGTTAATTTATTAACTAAACCTGGAACTTTAGGTTCCATGTATGTATGTTTTCTTAGCTATTGGTTTCAGGATTTGTTTCTAAAGATTTCTGACTCATCCATGATACATACCTTCATGAATTACTTCAAGTCATTATACTTGGAAGGTATTATTGATGCTCTAAATATAACTTTAGCAAATTATGATATATAAATGCTTATTATTAAATATTAATGGCTTAAATAACAATGTCAAAAGAGCTGGTTTAATTAAATTCATTAAAATGCACAGAGCTCAGATAGTCTTCTTACAGGAAACCCACTTGCTGGAGAAGGATGTGCAAAAAATGATCATTTAATGGTTTTACAGTTCTCGTGGATTTCTGCTTTAGAGCCAAAATTAGAGGCACTCTTATACTATGGAATAGTACTTATATACTACCTAAAATTTTAAACACCTTTTCCGATAAAGACAGAATGTTAAGCTTAGTAGTGCTAGAAGTTAATAAGAAATGCTTCAGACTGGTAAACTCATATTTGATTCCTGGTCTAGGAACTAGATATGTGAAGAAATACTTGGATCTCATTACTTTACATGCAAAGGGAGAAATTATTCTGGTGGGAGATTTCAATTGCTTGTTATCAGATGAAGACACCTCTAAAAATAGTAAGGTTAAACTAACGACACAAGCTAAAAAGGTAAACAGTTTTATAGCATCAATGAATTTTAGAGACATACATAATTTAAGAGTCCAAAATTCACTTCAATACAATCATTATTCTTTCCAGTTTGGCACACAAACTAATATTGATAAGATTTTTGTGTCTAACACTCTTTACTCTAAAATAAGTGATGTTGCAATACAGTCATGTCCACTCTCTGACCATAATGCCTTTTTGTTCAGCTTGACTGTAAAAAAAGATGATATGATAATTTTTCAAAGAATCCCAGCCTATGTTACTAAGTAAAAAGGTTTTAAGGAGTGATTATTAAAAGAAATAAATGCATTTATGGAAAACAACAATAATGGTGAAGTAACAGATATACTCTGGGATGCATTACAAATTCATATTGTTAGTGGAGTTAAAGCTTGGCATTTTCAAAGGAGAAAGGAATGGGACAAGGAACTCTCTGATTTACAAGCCAAACTAGATAAGTTGAAACTAAATTTAAAATCAAATGATAAAGCAGTAATTACTGAAATTTCTAAGCTAAACCACAAATATTTAGAAATATTGAATCATAAGGTTCATATAAGCTTAGAAAAGATTAAACTACAGTCCTATTCAGTAAACACCAGACATTTGCATAAACTAGCTATCAGATCCAAACAAATTAGTAAACAAAATCACATTAATGAAATTAAATACAAGAATAATAACACAGTAAAAAGAACAACTGATTTAGGAGGTATATTAGAAGCCTTTAGAAATCATTATCGATCAATCAATGGCATGCAATCACCACTAAAACCAGATGATGTAATAGATACATTTCTACAAGAAAGTATCAAGACTAAACTATGAAAACAACAAAATAGTACCCTAAATAAACAAATAACCTTAGCAGAAGTGAAAGAACAAGTTAAACATCTGAAGGATAATAAAGCCCCAGGGTTAGATGGAATAATCCCAGAAATATATAAAATTCTTCCAGAGTACACAGTAAAGTTATTATTAAACACATTCTCCATGGTTAAACAAGACTTAGTTCTCTCTCCTCATGGAAGTACTCAATAATTTCCCCCATTATGAAACAAGGTAAGGACCCCCAACTATGTGCATCCTATAGACCCATATCATTGTTAAATATCAATTATAAAATGTTCATGTCTATCCTGGCCAAAAGACTAAAGAATATATTACCCAATCTAATACTTTGATCAAACTGGCTTTATCTTACATAGAAAAGTGCAAGACAATATTATTAAGCTACTATCTTTAATAGACATTACAAACAAAACCAAGAAACAATTAACTAGTATTAGTCTGGATATTGATAAGGCGTTCAATTCCCTTAGTTGGTCATACAAAAAAATCTTTAAAGAATTTAACTTTACTTCAGATTTCACTAAACTGATATTAAATATTTATAGTGATTCTAAAGCATTTGTTAAGATTGGTTCATGTCTATCATCCCCAGTAAAAATTCATAAGGGAACTAGACAAGGTTGCCCTCTATCTCCATTATTTTTCGCTTTATCAGTGCAACCTTTTGCTTCATTTATTAGAAATAACCCAAATATCAAAGTATTTCAAGTTAATGAGGGATACTGTCCAAAAGTTCAGCTTTTTGCTGACAATATTCTACTAACATCCAGTGACATAGAAGGCACTTTACAACATATCATGAATGCCATAACTCTATTTGGAAAAATCTCAGGGCTCAATTTTAATCAAAATAAAACCGAAACACTTTTAATCAATAAGAAAATAAATAGCAATTTGCAAAAATACAATACATTCAACTGGGAAAATGATAAGATAGATTATCTAGGAATAAGTATTAAGAATAAGTGGAATGAGACTATTAAATTTAACTTCACTAAACTGGTAGCTATAATCAGTGACTTGACTAAAAATTGGAACAAAATGTTTTTTCACCATGGAAGGCAGACTTACATTAATACAAATGATTATTTTGCCCAAGATGTTATTTTACATACAATCATTGATTTGACCTCCTCCTAAGAAATTCTTTAAGCAGATAGATTCCGTATTACTAACTTTTCTATGGTTCCTAAAGAAACAAAGAATAGCCTATAATTGGCATGTTAGAGCCTGGGACAGTAATGGGATTTGCTTTCCAACATAGAATTATATTCCAAATCTGTTATTATTATTAACATAATACCACACTGGATTTCATCCATATACACCTCTAGCTGGAAACACCTACATGGAATACATATAACTTCCTCTGAGAACTCAGAAACCCAGTTTAAGGAAACCTTTGGAATTAACAAAATATTTTGGATACTCCGTGAATATTGCTTATATAATAAGAAAGTTAGCCACTTGTCACATGGTATAAACCAAACTTTTTATATTTTCAAAAATATAATTGACAACAATTATAGTTTAAAGAACACCCTTTTCATTACATTTCCCATAGCTTATACACCAGATTGCCTAGATACCTTCAATATCAATAAGATGCAGAATCTTAAAGAGAATAAACTAAAATTTTGGCACCAGTTTATAGACAATAAGAACATACAACCAATGAACTTTCTCTTAGCCAGATATAATGTCTGTCAAGATAATTGGCTCTGTATTCAATCTTTAAGACAGTTTGTTGAAAATAAAGTGAGAGTGTCAATAAATCTGGAAACTGATATTATACCAAGATTGATACAACTATTCATATGGTGTAGTTCGATGAACATTGAACATAAATTAAGCATATCACCTGTATATAAAATCTTATGAGAAGACTTGATTACTTTTGACCAAGCTTTTTGGAATTACTCCATAAAGATTAATGGTGAACCTTTATCTAATGTTAATTAGAAACAGTTATTAAATTCAAGTAAAAAACACTTCATCTTTATATTGGAGACTATATACCTGGAGATTTATTCATAGAAGCTTTTACACTCTAACCAAAAGTAATGAAAACAAATGCTGGAGGTGTTGTGATATCCTTGAAGCCAACTGGGTTCATATGTTCATCGAATGTAGAACTTTCACACAATACTGGAGTGATTTTAGACATTTTGCAAAAGCTCTGTGGTCTGATAACTGTCAAATTACTAGCTCTTCGATATTATTCAATGTCCCTACCCCAAGTGTAATCCCTAGACATCAGTTACCCATTCTTTGGTTAATTCTAGCTATTGCTCGAAAAATAATTACATTGAACTGAAAAAATAAGCAAGATCTTATGTTTACTGCGTTTGTTTCAATAGCAAAATCTGTATGTAAAAAAAATGCAAACTATTTATCAAAGCTCATCAAATGTAACACACAAAAGACTAGCTTGCCAAAAATTGGAGAGATTGTTAGATAAATATTGATTACCTTTCTTGGATAAAACAAATGTTTAGCATGGATGTTTGTATATAGTGTAAATTTTATTTTTAATACTTTATGTCCATGTTTATTAACAAAATTTAATAAAAGTGTTTTTGGAAAGAAATAATACACTAATAGATGATTAATCTTTTATGATTGAACAATTGTGTGACGGTGTTATAAAAATTCATATATAAGAAAGTGAAAGGGCAGATATTAGGAAATTGAGTTCAGTTACATTAAGTGATGAAGATTTATAATATGCCAATTCTACACAAGAGGTTTAGTAAACAGAGATATGATGTGATGCATGAAGATATGCATGGTATAGTAAGAAAGGAAGATAGATGTTAATTTTATTAAGAAGTGATAGCATAATAATAATAATAATAATAATAATAAATGTGATGTTACAAACATATTTAATAGTATGGGTCATGACAGATCACGGGAATTATTAAGATGTTCTGAACTATCTATTAAAATAATTAGAGTTTACAGTAACTGTATGAAAAATTATGGAAGAAAGGTGTGGTAAATGGCTAGATAAGTGATAATATTCTGGTAAAAAGGGGTTAAATAAGGTGTCCAATGAATGGGGTTATATTTATTATGGTGACAGAAGTAATAGTGGTAGGAGATTGTTAGAGAGATTTAAGATAAGCAGAATATGAAATAAAGAAAAGCTTACTTTTGCCTCTGTGCTTGTCCTACATAGATGATTTAACAGGTCCTGTATCAGCATATTGGGAACACACCTGCTCATTATCTGGGACACACCTGCTCATTGTTACTTGATCAAAGTAACAGGTGCCCTAACTCCCACTAGTCCAATTGTAGTTAAATACCTTACCCTTCTACCACCTAACCCACAAGAACCCTAACTCCAACCCTAAAACTCTTCTGATATCCCTAGCATTAACCACAGCACACTCATCCTTAATGCTAGTGTCTCTAGTTTTGCTGTAAACCTAAAACTCCACTCTACCCTCACAAAGCATAAAGTCCATTATTACTCTGCAACCCTAAAGCTTTACTATTGTTCTTTAATCCTAAACTCCCTTCCTACTCCCTAAATGTAAAACTCCCTTCCTACTCCCTAAACCTAAAGTCCTTGAGTGCTCCCAAACAACAAAGCTCCCCTTATGTTCTCTAAATGTAAAATGCACTTCCTGCTCCATAAACTTAAAGCCCTCCTTCCCTTAACCTAAATCCCAATTACTGTCTAAGGCCCTAATCTGTCTACCACCCTTTTGTACTCTCCACAGCTGTCAATCATGCATTGTTTAAACTTGCTACTATGCTTGTGTGAGGTACAGAAGCTCCCCTCTCTCTCCCCCCACAGCTGCTGCATCTCACCGGAACATGTAGTCAATTTTAAGTGCAAGTGTGAGAGGCTGGCCATGCAAGCTACAAGACACCTAAATCCTTAGCTGAGAGCCAGTGGTATTCAAGCACTTGGCACTCAGGTGCTTGTGATTTAACAATATAACAAAACATAGAGTATGGATGAGGGAGGTGAAAAATGAAGATAAAAGAAAAATTAAGTAGAATGAAGACAAAAAGAAAATAGAAAAAATAAAAGATATGGGAACATGGTAAAAAGGATATATGTACGCAAGCATTAAAATTACTGTACTAAGAATAATTTTTTAAAGCAAGATCTGGTAAAAAAATCAATGGGAAGAAAGAGTGAAAAAATAAAAAGTAGTATCATTAAGTTTCACACAATAAAAAGTATGTTTGACACATATTGGCAATAAAGGGATATGGGACATAATCATGCTAAACCATAGGAACATTTAAAAGAAGAAGGGGGGAAGCAAGAATGGAGAAACAGGAAAGATTTACAGAAGCCTGGGATGCTTTAGACTTTTTGTGAAGACTGTACAAATGTACCTGCTAAGGAACAAATGAAATATAAGCAATAAGAATAAAGATTATGTAAAGTGCAAAACATCAAAAAAATCTATTGAACATGCTTTTTTGACATGTCAAAAAAGTTAGAAATGTTTTGGCATAGGTTTAAAGAACAATATGGCTATGTGCATTTAAGATAACAGATATGAGTATATTAAATGAAAACATAACTATGGATGTAGGTGCAATAGAAAATATAGGCATTGTTTATAAAAATGGAATAAGTGGAAATGTTGATGTATAGAAGTGTTGTATAATAAGCTGTGGAACTGTGAAACTATATTTAAATACAATACAGAAATGCTTATTATAGGACAGAACAAGTAGGAGGTTAAATGGATGTGTTGAAGAATGTTATAAGTGTAAAGTATGAAAGAATTATAACTGCTTTGTGAATGATATATGATGTGTTAATGCTGAAGCTACATGTATATCTTGAATGAAAAAGGGTGTGCATAATTAAAACTCCCCTTATTGTTTTCAATAACTGTCATGTGATCTTTTATATCCACCTGAACTGTTACCAACTCAGAGACAAGGGATCACAGTTTTACCATATCCTCCAAGGGGCGTCAGTGTCAACACTTTACGATCATTATTAAAAAACAAATTCAAGTACCTGGAGTAACTGCAGCTAAGAATAGAACCTGTACTCTTCTAATCCTCCAGCAGCAAAGGAACATGTGCCACCTGTTGACCTACTGCTGCTGAAGTTGTAATGGTAATTTTGTTTTTTATTAAGGGGTGCACTTTTTAAGGCTTTATTATGGAAAAAGTGACTGACACTGCAGCTCCAAATGTACTTGATAACAGAAGGATATGTTACTTCAACCAGAAATAAGTAAACTTATTAGCAATGTACCACACTTCACTTTTAAAAATTGTTCTAATTTGAAACAGAAACATTGTTATAAGGAAATAGACCTACTAAAAGACTTAGTTTCAAATAAGGAAAAAGGGAAATGTTCTTTGTCATAATTGCTGTTGTTGTAAGTATATTTTGAATTCATTTGAATTTTTACATCCGGTTACAAAGAAAATGTTTAAATTCACTTGTTATGCAAATTGTAACTCAGAGAACATTGTATATTTAATCAATAACCCACGCTTGGGTGTGGGTAATGCTGGATTTACCTATGATTGGTGTGGTTTGGTTACGAGGGCGAAGCCCGAGTGGCCAAACCAAGACAACCGTGGGTAAATCTAGCATTACCCACACCCAGGTGTGGGTTATTGCTATTATACAATGACATTATTTAAGGAAAAAAATGCTTACTTTTCTTAAAAATGGCATTGTATAATGCCTCCTTGCTGACCTTCCGCAGCTGTCCAGCATTCTGTGTCAGTTCTGATGTACTGCACATGTATATGGTTACACAGTACATCAGAACTGTATGTGTGGAAGCAATGGAGAAAGGAAGATCTCTGTCTCGCTATGTTAAAAGAGTTTAACATAGTGAGACAGCTTTAAAAAAAGCAACAGAGAAAGGAAGATCTCCGTTGCTTTTTTTTTCAGATATCTTGCTATGTTAAACTCATTTAACATTGCGAGATAACAGCAACGGAGCTCTCCCATTCTCTGTTGCTGTCCAAAAAAAAAAAAAAAAGACTTATACTAATGGAAAAAGTCTGGGCATAAGTCTTTGATTTACAATGTGCATGCTGACCAATCAGCGTGCACGTTTTGGAATATTAATGGGGGGGTCATTGTATAATTAGTTACATGTATTGCCTGCATGGATTATTATGTGGGGAAATTTAATAGAAATAACTGAATAAATGAACAAAAAAAAAACTGTTGAAAACAAAAAACAAATCAAAGAGGAAAACTCGGTTTATATAGACCCCAATTTTATTATTAGCGCTTTTGTTTAAACATTGCCAAACTTCTTTAGAGCTAACTCAAGACTGCATACGTCAACTTTAAAACTTTTCTTCACCATATGACCCACTCATCGGCACTGGAGTCACTAAATCTTAAAGATACCACGACCAAATATTCTATTAAAACTATAAACTACCTTGAAGCTGTTTTTTAAATAGCAGAAAACATTCCAAATGTAGTACACCAAAATAAGGTGCCTGACAATTCATTCAATACATGTCATGTTATGATTATTTTCTACCAGTTAAAGTATTACTTTGTTATAAAAGCTTAAGAATCTTTGCAACTATTGTTGTTATACCATATTCATTATACAATTACTGTTAAAATGTTATAAAATCGGATGAAGCCTGAATGGCTAACTGAAGGCAACAGTATTTTAGAGCTCCATATAACTAGTTAAATAAGACAAGAAAAACTATTCTTTTTTTTTCTTCAAAGTATAAAATCATATAGATAAAGGACTAATTTACATAATTAGAAACTTTGATGAAGTTTTACAAATAATTTCCTGTCAAAAAACTTGGAGATATATTCAACTGTCAAAATGAGCAACTCAAAGAATTCTCATCAGGATGCTGCCTTAAAGAAGAAACTACAACAGATGGCATCTACCTTGCAGGAGTTGTCTTTGAAGATGGATGATTTTAAAGAGAACCTAGAAAATCTTAAAACAAGCAGTCAAAAACAGGCTGACACCCTCAAGGAAATGTTACAACAACACCAGCCAAGGATAACAGGAATATAGGTTTCTCTAAATGACTTAGAAAACAGACTTAAGGAAGTGGAAACACAGAAAGAACTGCTTCTTAAACAAAACACTTGGTTGGTTAATAAAGTAGATGACTTGGAAAATAGGGAGAGGAGAAATAACATCAGGATTTTTGGATTACCTGAAAACACAGAAGGTGAGGATATTATTTCCTTTTTATCAAGCTGGATCCCTGACTTTTTAAATTTAAAAGAAATACTTTCCTTTGGCATTGAAAGGGCACACAGAGCTCTTGGGAAACCTGCCACTAACTCAAACTCTCCTCCTAGGTCAGTAATTATCAAATTTCTTTCATACTTGGATAAGGAACTGATTTTAAGATCTGCTTGGAGGAAGGCACCTCTAAAATATAAACAGAGCCTGATAAGATTTGATAACGACTATTCATCTAGAATAATGGAGCAAAGGAAAAAAGTGTGGCTAATGATAAAGTTTCTGAAACAAAATAACATCAAGGCACAACTTGCATATCCAGCTAAGATAAGAATACTGTATACCAACGAGATGAGGACTTTTACTGACTTAGAGGAAGCCTCTTCATTTATTAAAACTAATAATGTGATTACTTTACCAGAAGATATGGATTGGATGTCACCTTCTCTCAAGAGAACAAAAGAAACAAATATCTGGACAGATGTCAAAAAGAAAAAGCAAAAGACTGATACTGTTACAGCCAAATCTCTCAAAGCATCTGCTATGATATGAATTGTTTTAACATTACTTTAAAGGGCACATTTTACTGCTTGGAATTTTAAAACAAAGGTAACTAACTACTGGAATCTTTATATTTTTTGAAAATAGATGACACATGAGAGTTTTCACATTACCTCAGGTATGTAAATCAGGGTACTTTTCTTTCACAGAAGGAGGGTTATATAGTACATAAAATATTTATACTGTAAATCAACATACATACTATATGTGTATTTTCTCTTAATTTTCTCTTTTCTTTCTCTCTCTTCTTTCTTTTCTCATTATTTATTTTAACTGCATCTTGTCTCCCTTTCTAAATTCTCTCCCATGTACTATATTAATATAGTCTGTATATATTTAATAACTCACTATCTATACATAGATAAATAATAGTCTAAAATAATCTAGTTTTAAGGTAGACTAATTGGAATAGTGAACTTAATTAATTGTTATTACAATATTTATTAGATTAATGATAGGCACTGTTATGCTTATTGGGATTGGGGACATGTTCGTGATTAACTCTGAAATGTTCCATTCATGTACATATGTCCTTTGAATTATTTCCTTTTAGTATTAACAAATACATAAAAAAAGGGGAAAATGTACTGTTGGTTAAGAGAAGTGAAGCTTTCTTCACATTCTATTTGTGTTGCCATAGCAACAGTAAACAATTGATACAGTTTCTAAGGACACTGTGAACCTGCGAAGTGCATTTAGCCTCACAAATAACAAATAATAAGAAAAAGTAATGTTGTTTAGATATTAAAATGAAAAACAACCTAAGCAAGGTTTTAAAATAAATACATAATAGGACTATTTGTAAATATTTTATGATTTATCCTCATAGGATTACATATTCCTGGAAACACAACTGAAATGTTCCCAAACTACATGTGCACTTAAATGTAGCTTCTTGGTTAAAAAGTATTACTCAAGTTTAACATGCTGATTTCACAAGCTGACTGCACTGTAAAAGTTTCATTTTATATGTTACTTGAAAACGACAGTCTCTAGAGCACATGAAAAGATACATATTACGTTTTGCAACATGTTATCTTTGCAGTTACCTCACACTCTGTACAAACTCACTTGGTAACTGATAGCTATTCATTTAAAATAGTTTAAATATTAAATGTGCCCTTGAAATGCTATTGACATTTTGACAAAATATAATCTGAACTGTAAAATGAATGACTTGAAAGAATTGAAGTAATGCATAGATTTCAAAGCCAGTTCTTGACACTACAGTAAAAGTAAAACTATATATTCACAAGGAAGTATTGAAATGTTTGTCTTCCAGTTAAAATAGCTTACTGTCAACATTTTCCGATATCAGAAAGTTTGAGGAGCTAGGAAATTACTTTTCTTTGTCTTTATAATTATTAGACAGATGTTAGACTCTGCTTTGTTTAATGAATTGTGACACATGTTTATGAGGAAAACTGGACTCAGTAACTCACATTGGATTATACATAACTGGAAACTCAACTGAAATGTCCCCAAATTACTTGTGAACTTAAATGAAACTGCCTGATTAATAAGCATAACTTACTTTAATAACCTGAATCCATAAGCTATCTGCTCTATATATGTTACATTATATATGTCACTTGCATATGGCAGGCTCTAGAGCACACAAAAAATACGTATTATTTTTGCAACATGCTATATTTGCACTAACCATACATTCTAAACTAACTCAGTTGGCAAATGGCAAGTTATTTATTTGAAACATTAGTCTAAATATTAATTGTGCCCTTGAAATGTTGTTGTTGTTTTGACAAAACAAAACCTGAACTGAAAAAGGAATGATTTGAAGAAGTGAAGTATTGTACAGATTTCAAAGACAGCTATTGACACTACAATATAAGTAGAACTGTATACATGCAAAGAAAATTTGAAATGCTTTACACATTTAGTTAAAATAGTTTATTGTTAACTTTTTAATTTATCAGAAAATATAAAGAGCTAGGAAATTATTTCTAATTTGTCTTTATAATGTTTACTAAAGTGATGTTAGTCACTGACTTGTTTAATGGATTGCGAGTCATGTACAAGACGGACTGTTGAATGTTATTTCTGTTTAACTATGTTTGCTGAATTTCTTTTATTAGTACTGATTTAAAACAAGGGAAAGAAAGGGAAGGGAAATCTCTGTTTTTGGTCATGGGAGGAGAGTCTTAAGAGTATTCTAACTGCCCCAACAACTCTTTATCATTCTCTACATACGATTTGATTAATACTTACCTAAGGTAAGTCTTGATTACCATATAGGTACCTTCACATTCATTCTAGACCTGATGTGATTGCCCATTCTAGAAGCAGGAGGTGCCCTATGCAGGATGGGAATTGTCAGGGTGATCATAGTTTATTCTTAGACTCTGCTTTGTAAATCTATAAATATGTAAAAGCACTGCACACTAGAATATAGGGTGCCTCTACTCAGAGTCAGGATACCACTGATAAGCCATGTCTTTTCATAAGTGTAAGTTGAAGTTGGTGAGCTGAAGAATGGGAAAGTAAAGGAAGACAGTACACCTACAGTAAATTCATATTTCATTGGTAATCACTCATTGTCTCCTGTAGAGTCCTTTTAGTCAAATTATTTTAGTAATAATCTATTTGTTGTTGGCTTATTTAGTGTATGCTCCTCTGTTGCATTTAATTTATCCAAAATGACATATCTGACATATTTGGGATCTCTTAAGGGTAACTAAATACTGGATAATTTCTAAGTCAACTTAATAATTGTTTACACTACTAACATTCCATCCTGATATATAAAATACTATAGAACAATAATAGAATAATATAGAATTTCATATCTCTTTTAAGAAAATTCTCCATATAATAATTTAACATCAGTTGATATTGTTGGTTAAAGGTATGAGTGATAATCCAATAGATCTATCTTTATCTTTTGGATTAGGAAAGACTTTCATTCCATGTTTAATGGGAAATTCATATTTACTTGTATTTGATACTTTAGAATTAATGTTTTATAGTACTTTTTTTAAAGCCTGACCAGAATTGTACCCTACTTGTATTTAAAGAAGAAAGAACATTAAATTACACTCCCAGGTTTACACGCATAAATAACATTCAATGTTATCAGAGAATATGGTATAACTACTATAATCAAAATAAAAAAAAGAAGCAAAAAGTTTCTTCCAACAATAACTTGAAATGGATTTAACATTCTTATTATTAAATACTAATGGCATAAATAATGCAAATAAAAGATCAAACTTACTAAAATATTTAAAGCTAAATAAGGCACAAGTAGTATTTCTCCAGGAAACGCATTTTAAGACTAATGATAGCTTTATTTGGAACCCTAAGGACTATACAGTCTTAGCTCAATCCTCCTATAGAACAAAGACAAAAGGAGTATCAATTCTCTGGAACAAAAACATAATTACTCCAAAAGTTATTTATAAATATGAAGACAAAGAAGATCTACTAGCATTTGTTATAATTAAATTTAAAAACAGAATATGGACCTTAGCTAATCTATATTGGTTCCCAGGAATTGGAGCAGGAATGGTTAAAAAACACCTAGATTTTATTTCCAACAATTATAAAGGAAATCTTATACTCGGAGCAGACTTTAATTTTACCCTAGAAGCTTCTGAAACCACCATGAAGTCTTTTTGCATAGCAACTATTTCAAAATCCTTAAAAAGATGGATTGATTCATTTCATTTAATAGACACTTTTAAAGTAAAAATGATAAATCCTTATTATTTTCCCATAAAGACCATAGACTTGGAACACAAACCAGAAAAGACAAATTATTCATAGTTCAAGATTTACAAACAAAAATCCTCAACTTCTCAATAGTTCCATGCCCCTTCTCAGATCACGACTCTCTGATAATGAAGCTCCAAATAGAGTTTAAACCTTTAATCCTCTCAACTAGAATTCCATCATATATGACGAAAATTAAAGAATTCAGACCCTGGATGTTGTCAGAACTACAATTATTTTTTTAAATTAATAATACAACAGAAATCAGTAAAGTCATGATTTGGGACTCATTAAAAGCGTATTTGTTTGGTAAGACCCTTAGCTGGTACCAAAACAAAGTCAGAGAGTGGGAATCTGAATCATTAGACTTGCAAACCAGACTCTTGACAGCAAAATCTAAAAAATCAGAATTGTCCAGAAGTCAAAAAAGAAACAGAGGAATTAAATAAAAAAATATAATGAAATTCTAACACATAAAACTTGTCTAGGGTTTGGAAAAATTAAAAATAAACTCGTTAGCCACCTCCCCCAGATAGCTACATAACATATCTATAAGAATTAAAATACAATCTAAAGCAAATAACATTAGTAGTATATACCATGAAAAGAAAGAGAAATAAGTATCAGATATAGGAGACATCCTTGAAGCATTTTGGTTGCATTATATGGAACACTTCAAAAAAGACGATTTAGATACCAACCAAATAAGCTTAGATACAAACCTTATCAATATAAAAAAAATTCCCGAAAACTTAAAACTAGACCAACAAAAAACTATATCCTATAAAGAAATTGTTAACAAGATAAAAGAAAGTTAATCTAACAAAGCTCCAGGGATAGATGGTATAATTACAGAAATTTACAAACTCTTCTCTTCAACAGTAATCTCCCTTTTTCATAAAACTTTGCTAGAAGTCCAGTCAGAAGCAGAAATACCACCATCATGGAAATATTCTCTCATAACACCAATTCTAAAAGATAATAAACCATCAGATCATATATCTCATACAGACCTATATCATTACAGAATAATGATTACAAAATATTCATGTCAATCCTAGCTAACAGAATGAAAATCCCACTTTCAAAGACAATTAATAATCATCAAACTGGATTTTTATATAACAGGCACACACGTGATAATATTAAAAGAATACTTACTCTTATAGGTTATGTGAATAAAGAAGATAGAGAAACACTTGTAATCGGATTAGGCATAGAAAAAGCCTTTGATTCCCTCAACTGGGAATATCTATTTAAAACTTTAACATTATTTGAATTTCCTCCTCCTTTCATCTTATTACTAAAAACATATATATTAATAACTTAGCATACATTAAATTAGGTCCTTTCACCTCAGAATCTATACATATAATGAAAGGTACTAAACAAGGATGCCCCCTTTCTCCTATTTTATTTGCTTTGGCTATAGAAATACTTGCAAAAATAATATGCAATAATCCAAGAAAAAAATGAATAAAAGTCTATGACCAGTACATATCTAAAATAATGCTTTTTGCTGATGATATTTTATTAACCCTATCAAATTCCAGAGAGTCATTAGGAGAGCTAGAAGAAGTAATGGTGAAATTTTATAAGATTTCAGGTCTACACTTTAATAGATCAAAATCAAAATTTCTATTTTTAAATAAGAAAAAAGAACTACAAGTTACAGATAAATCCATCATAGGAAAACAAGAACTTACACTAAATTATTTAGGAATAGTGTTATGCAAAACTATAAACGAAACAATATTAATAAATTATAAAAACATTATTGAAACAATAAAAATATATATAGAAAAGTGGAACAAATTTATATTAACTTTTGAAGACAGATTGCAATTAATAAAAATAGTCTTACTGACAAAAATACTATATGTAGCATTAGCAATACAGTTAATTCCTGAAAGATGCATTCTTAAAGAAATAAACTTATGTTTAATAAAATGTTTATGGTATCCCAAAAAGAATAGAGTAGCTCTAACTCATCACATTAGACCCTGGAAACAAGGAGGATTGAACTTCCCAGAAATAGAAACATATATAAAAGCATCTGTGCTTAAAACTACAATAGACTGGATAAACCCAAATTACTCTGCCAACTGGAAAGAATTAACAATGGCTATATTAGGTTCATAGGTTCATAGGTTCATATTAGGCTATCTGCCCTAGGGCATTTATAAGCCTAGCCAGAATGTGTTTGGCTTTCGCCACCCATTTTAAATTAACTTTGCTATGCCCTTTTTCGAGGTTAGTATACTGTGCCTCTGTCTAACAGTGACACAGAAGTGATACCCGAGTTAAACCTACGATCTCCCATCCACTCATCAAGAGTCCTCTTGAAGAGAGTCAATGAGGGACTCTGCCTAACCTGGACTGGGATTTTATTCCAGAGTGAAGGGAGCCTCTGGGTTATGAATCTGTCCCTCCAGCATGTCCTATTTATTTCAGTGCTGAGGTTCAAGTCTCGAGCATAGCCCGATGGGATTTGGATTTTCTGAGGTGCAGCATGTCCATTAATTCCGGGTTGGACATGGCTTTATACGTCAGGCCCAGATCGCCCCTGAACAGGCGGTATGCCACTGAGTAGAGCTGGAGTTTCTTTAACCGGGCAGCATATGGCATCTGTTTGAGCCCTTTGATCCCTTGGTGAGGTACTTTTGGGGTCTTTCCAGTTGCTGCAGGTGTCTGGTAAGGTACATCCCAAATGGGGCATTGTACTCAATTAGGGGCCTCATGAGGGATGAGTAAAGAGGCACAATGACCTCCCCTGATCTAGATGTGAATCCCTTCATGATTAGGTGGGCTATATGAAATGTTTTTCTAACCACTTTGGCCACGTGGTTGTCAAATGAGAGACTGCTATCAACTTGGGTCCCCAGGTCCCTAATTACTTCTTCTGTACTTAATGGATAACCACCTATGTGGTAATTTGTGGGCACTTTGTTTTTGCCAAAGGGGATGACTATACACTTTTTGGCGTTTAGCTTGAGGCCATGGCTCTGGCACCAGTTGTCTGTTTCTATGAGGCCCTTTTGGAGGATGCTTGTGTCGGCTGGAGAGTCTATTATGGCGCCCAGTTTGCAGTCATCTGCGAACTTGGTCAGCCACAGTCCTTCCGTGTTGGCCTGTACCTCCGAGAAATATATACCGAACAAGAGAGGTCCCAGGACTGAGCCTTGTGGGATGCCACTTGTAACTGGTTTGGAGTCTGACATGGCTCCAGCAATTCTAACCATGTGGGTTCTGTCCTTGAGCCAGTTTGAAACTCATCTAGTGACATAGGGGTTTATATTTAAGCTGGTGAGCTTATCTATAATGCCCGAGTGGGTATTGTATCGAAGGCTTTTGCGAGGTCCAGGTAGGCTGTGTGGACCACCTTCCCCTCATCAATGGCCTTGGTGACTGTTTCAAAGAAATCAACCAGGTTTAAGAGGCAGGATCTGCCCTTAACAAAGCCGAACTGGGTAGGATCCAGTGTCTGTAGGTCCCCGATATCTTTATTTATGAGGTCCATGATGATCCTTTCCATAGCTTTGCAGACCAAGCTAGTCAGGCTTATGGGGCGATAGTTTCCAGGATCTGTTGAGGCACCACCTTTGTGGAGAGGGACCACTGTCGCTGTATGCCACTCTTTGGGTACATATCCTGTAGTAAGGCTGAGACTGAACAGTAGTTTTATGTTTGGGTTTAGCTCTTCTTGGAGTTCATGTAGGATGCAGCCCAGGACACCGTCTGGTCCCATTGATGCTGTGTTTTTTGCTTTGGAGAGGTCGGCTCTTACCTGAGCATCTGAGATGTCAGGGGGGCAGCACTCTGCTGGGATAGATATTTGCCCTTTTGGTGGGGAGGGAGGGGAGAAGTTTGCTCTGAACCTGTCAGCTAGGATGTTGGCAATGTCTGTGGGTTCGGTGTATTTTTTGTCATTTTGGACTAATTCTGAGCATATCTGGGAATTCCCACCCAGGTTGCTAACATAACTAAAGAAAGCCTTGTGATTATCCTTAGTGTCCTGTGCAATTTTTCTCTCAAAGCTGGCCTTAGACGATTTTATGAGTGCCCGTAGTTTTTTGCTAATACTGATCAGAGATGCCTTCCCTTTTTGGGATTCTGCTCTATCATTTAGTAGCTTCCTCCTTCTATTGTATAGTTTGTTTATGGCTGGGGTCCACCAGACAGGACGTCTGCCTTTGGAGGATTGGGTCTTGGTTTTATTTGGGATTGCATGATCCATGCGTTCCTGAAGGTGTTCATAGAATGCATTTATAAAGGATTCTGCAGTCTGGGTCGTATTTTCCACAGGCCCGGGGTCTTTGAAGGATTCCACCTCGGTTTTGAGGAGTGTGGAATTTGCTTTAGAGAAGTTTTTCACTGTGGTGTTCTGGGCAGGAGGTGGGGTCGGGATGTGAATATCCAGTTAGATTAGTTTATGGTCTGATCTTACCAGTGAGGGATACACTTCTGGTCTGGAGCATAGAGTCCCCATGTTGGTGATGATCAGGTCCAGTATGTTTTCCCCTCTTGTGGGAGTGGTAACAAGTTGTTCCATAGCATTTGAGTTTATAAATTCTGGGAACCTTTGGGCTAGGGTGTTGGAGCTAGAGTAATGCTCCCAGTCTATGTTTGGGTAGTTGAAGTCGCCCAATATAATGGTGTTTGGAGAGACCTTCATATTTTCCAGTGTTCTCAGGAAGGCCGAGTGGGCTTCCTGGGTTTGGGAGGGTGGTCTGTAGCAGGCTATAAACTGGAAGGCAGTTGCACATGGATAGTCTCTGATGCTTCGTGCTGTGCCACCAACCTGGAGGTGTGGGTATCTTTGACGAATATTGATACTCCCCCTCCTTTTGTGGTCCGATCCAAGTTTTGGGGCCAAAAAGCATGGTATGCGGTATAGCCTGGTAGTGCTGGGGTGCTCTCGGGAGCCTTGAACCAGGTTTCTGTTACTGCACAGATATCAATGTTCTCCATGCTAAGGAGAGTTTCAAGTGCATGCATCTTGAGGTTTAGACTTCTGCCGTTGAGTAGCATTACTCTTAGTTTCTTATCCCTTGTGATAACTATGGAGGTGGGTTTGTCTTTTGAGCCTTCCCTAAAAAAGGCACTATGGGGGTAGCAAGAGCCTTTGCCAATATCCGAAAGCCCAGGGGTGACAGGTGCAAGCCGTCCCTAGCGAAGCATCGTGGCTTGTTGAGCATGTCATCCCAGGCTGACAGGCATTGGATCCCCTTTGAATGGCACCAATACTTAAGCCAATTGTTGAAATTGATCATCTTGTCTTCATATTGTGGCATCATTCTTGGTGAGGGTAAGATGCTACTCAAGGTCAGGGTCATACCGGCCTGGGCCACATGCTCAGAGAGCTCCTATATATCTCTTTTCATGTAGTCCAGGGAGGTACGTCTCAGGTCATTCACACCAGCATGGACAATGACTGAGTCATATTTGAACTTGCCTTGGAGTGACCTGAGTGCTTGTGTTATGTGGCGGATCCTAGCGCCCGACGGTCAGCTCACCGTGACCTTCTCCTTGTTCAGCCTGGTGAGCGGGACTTCAGTGTGCCTGACGATAGAGTCACCTATTACAAGTGTATCAGGTGTGTTGTTTAGCCTTAAGGGCTGTGACTGTTTGGCACACTGGCTTTGTGAGCTATGTGTTGCACGTGTTTTGTTTTGGGGTAGCGGTTGCTTGGGTGTCTGCTTTGGAGGTCTCTGCTGCTTAGGCAGATTTTTCTTTAGAGCCTCCGAGTATGTTTTTGTGTGTTTATGTGTTTGGTTTGCTGTCGTGGTAGGTCAATGTGTGACTGGAATTGTAGTGAGTGTGGTTTCCTTCTCCTCCTGACTGGTTACGCCAGTACTGAGTTGAGAGAGCTTAGCCTCCAGTTTGGCTATATGGATGCTTCTCTCACATGTGTTGGAATTTGTTGGGAGGAGGAGAGGGTTGTCTGTGTACATGAGACAGTTGTAACATTGCCTCAAGATTCCCAGATTCACGAGCTGGACCGGAGAGAAGATTGACAACTGACCTTTGGACATGCTAGAATAGTATTGGGACTTCCTTTATAATTGAAAAAAAAGGGCCAATGGGGAACAAGGTACTCAAGGGGAGTTTGTGAGGGTGTAGTGCTTTTAATTTTTTAGTGCTGACTTATACAATTGTTTTAGTGAGCAAGTGCCAGGTAACTTAAATGCAATGTGTTACAGGTAACTTAAATGCAAAAATGACAAACAGTAACTTTCTTTTAAGTGAAACAAGGAAATAAGTACAGTAAGCAATGCAGATATCACTAGAGATCCACAGAAGCGCTGAAAAGCCGCGTTTTAGGTGGTATTAGTGTTTCAGGGAAATAACAAGCAAACAAACAACAAGCATACAAACAAAGCTAGATTCAGCAGGCCTGGATCTAGTCTATGCTACTTTTAATAGTAGACAAATCAAACAAACCCTGATACATACTATGCATAAGTATACAATATAATATAGTGAAACCTTCTAAAACAACACTGGTCAATCATTACATCAGTTCCTTTAGGAAACTTATCAATGCAAACATAGATCTAAAACTTTGGTTTGACATTTTAACCCCATTTACCATCACTTAGAACTTTTCTTACAAAATATATAGGGAACCAATAACCTCCTGGGAACAACATGGATTCTTATGCTGGTTTCAGTGTGTAAATAAATTAAATGTTTTAGATATGCGTATGATAAAAACTGCTTACAATATTCCAACACAGGACTGGTTAACCTTACAAAGCATTCTAATGTACACTCAAGATTTATGCAGATTAATTAATAATTCCTCATTTAAAGATATTCCAAATCTATTAAGTTTTATGTATGAATTTATATATAATAGTTGTGAAAAGAAAAATTCCATTTCAAATCTATATAAAGAGTTAATAACATATGAAACAATTCCCAAACCATCATACTGGCAGTTCTTAACAAAAGGACAGTCATTGCAGTTAACAGAAGAAATTAAAACTAACATCTTACTATCAGTTAATTACACCTCTAACACACAGTACTGGAAAATATTTAACTGGAAATACTTACATAGAGCATTTTTAATACTAGATAGAATTAATACGATCAGTACGACTACAAATGGTTTTTGCTGGAGGTGTGAAAAGTCAAATAAAGCAGACTGGATTCATATTTTGTATGAATGTAATAAAATTAAATAATATTGGAATGGAATCAATCATTTTTTACAAGCTTTATTTAATGAATCCTTTACCTTAATTAACTAAAGTATTGATTATACTAAATGTAAATGAAGGTCCCTACCTAAATAAGACAAATATGTATTTGTTATGGACAATACTTGCAATATCTAGGAAATGCATAACCAGAAGGTGGAATTCAAATACACCCCCGACCAGACCTCCCAACCGTTCCGAATTACTCGGTTTTTACCGAGTTTTGGGGTCCAAATGAAGGGGTGCCACGATTCCCGAGTGGCACCCCTTCATTTCGATTTTCTTAGCTTTTTAAATTTTACATCGCCGAGCTGACGTCATCACGTGCGCAATGACGTCAGCTCTGTCAGGCTACCAGCCAGTCGGAATTGAGCTGAAGGAGCTCATATCATCATTTCCGGCTGGCTGACTTAAATTTTAAAACAGCGGAATTGCAAGCGCAGGCGCTTGTGCAGGATTACTGAACAGAACAGGGAAGCTAAACACTTCTGCAGAGTAGTTCGCTCACGAGGAGCCAGGATTGGTTGTGCAGAGCAGTTCAGGGGATATGGTATGGCAGACGCTTGTGCAGAGCAGTTCGACAGAAGCAGGGATATGGCAGCAACAACAGCAGGGATTAATGGCAGCAAAGAGCAGTTCA
The DNA here is from genome assembly GCF_019279795.1 of Protopterus annectens. Lineage (NCBI taxonomy): Eukaryota > Metazoa > Chordata > Ceratodontiformes > Protopteridae > Protopterus > Protopterus annectens. The sequence goes on from NC_056726.1 coordinate 1,594,407,041, forward strand.
CCAAGCCGGGAAGCTGAAGCGCAGAGCAGTGGATTAATGGCGGCAGCAACTGAACAGAAGCTGAAACAGGTAAGGAACGAGTGTGTGCGTGTGTGTGTGTGTGTGTGTGTGTGTGTGTGTGTGTGTGTGTGTGTATGTGTGTGTGTGTGTGTGTGTGTGTGTGTGTGTGTGTGTGTGTGTGTGTGTGTGTGTGTGTGTGTGTGTGTGTTATTTTCCTGTTCCTTAGGGCACATACCAACAAACCTATCTCCTACAGCTAAATTTTATGTATGTTTTTTGTCATTTATTTGTCAAGCTAGTTAGCACCTACCTAACTCCTCCAACCAAATTTTATCTGTGTGTTTTGTCATACTGAACTCCTACAGCCACATTTTATGTATGTGTTTTGTCGCACACAACTCCTAAAGCAAAATAACAGCTGAAGTTCTCAGATATATTTCAAACTATTCTGCAACTGTAAAGCTTACAGAAGCTTATCAAAAACCTTTTTCTCTCCAGAACAAACCTATCAAGAAACTGTTAGGTTCATCCTTAGTTCTCCGGTTAGAACCTAGCACTGTATCTTATCACAAAATTATCCAGCCATCCTTCAGTAATAAACTAGACCTTAGCATCCTAAATAGCGTCCATAAATGTCTGCATCCCAGTTCAGGGCAGCCAACCGTTACATCAGTTGAAACCTCACCCTAACACTGCTGTCACCTAACAAAGTACTAGTAAAAACTAACACATTTTGAAGATTTGTACAGAAATGCCCTCTTCAGATTTTATGTAGGCAACTTCAGGAGTAAGCTTTCACAATTACTGACTTAATAAACTACACATCCTTTAAAAATAAACTTATACTGCACTTTGAAAAACAAACCATATGCAGAGCCTTAACCAAAATACTGATAATCATAAATGATATTTACCCAATATGTCTTAGTTTATTTTCTGACAAACAGTTACAACTTGTTTTAATTGTATGTCTGCAACGTGCCACTTATGATTTCAGGTGACATCACTACCTCTTGCCTTCTCTTCAGATGTTCTATTCTCATATGAAGCACAGAGTTTAACTCCTGTATTCTCTTAGCCCAAACTTTAAATCATAATATCATACGCTTCACAATATTCTTTTTCAACTTCTAACACTATCCCCTACTGAACAGAAGCTGAAACAGGTAAGGAACGAGTGCATGTGTGTGTAAATGCCCCCATATAATGGGCTTGGTGGCTAGAGGTATTCAGGCTCAAACCCTGTACCTTTAGTACAGGGTAAAAAGAGCCTACTATCCCTAGCTACCACCATCTCTGAGTGAGTTGAGAGCTATGATAAGTGAGAACATGTTTTTCTTTGTGCTAAGAGTTTAGAGCTATGACAAGAAGTGAGCACACAATTTGTATTCCCCTATTGTTTTTGTGCTAACAGTTCAGAGATATGGTGAGTGAGAAGTGAGAACTGAATTTGTATTCCCCTATTGGCTTTGTTGTTTGTCCATGTTTTTTGTGTTGAGGTTAAGAGTTATGTTGAGAAGTGAGAAATGAATTCACTAAATGATGGCTATTAAGTTTTAGTCTTCCTATTTTTCAGGCAGCTGCTGATTTGGGATAGTGGTATGTTGTTCTGAATGTAGTGCCTAGAGTCCTGTGTTCAAAACCTGCCAGTGAAATGCATGATGGTAGCACAACATTTTATTCTAGCAAAAATTATACAAGCAATGTTTAAAATGTGTCCCTGGTTGTCCCCCCCCCCCAAAAAAAATGAAATTGAAAATTCAAGTGCGATACGCTGTGCAAGATGCCTATGGCTTACACTACTGTCATTCTATGTATAGTGTGGGTGTGGAAGCAGACTTTTATGATGGATAAGTACTGAATTGTGCAGTTTTGTCATTATTAGTTCATGTGTTTTGTTTCATTGCCTACAGTACAGATTACTGGTGATGTTCAAACAATAAATTTAAAATGCTCTCTAACATGTGTGTTATACAAGGAATATAATTTAATAAAGTCAGGAAGGTGTATAAAGAAAAGAACACATGTATGTTTTTTGTTTTGTGTGCAAGGGGCCAATGATTTGAAAACAGCCCAAAGGTAATCTTTATCCACCACTGACCAGATGCATTTTCTTTGGATGTGGTGTGGGTTTCAATGCTGTTTCAATGAATGTGAGTTTCAAGGGCAAAGTTTAATGTCAAGCCTATTTTCATTGTGAGACAGTATTGCTTTGTTTACCAGATGATGTCTTTTAGTGTTTCTGCATTGTTGTGCTGTAAAATGTAAAAATAAAAATTCAAATCATTGTAGAAGTAAAGCAGTAATGCATATATTAGTGTTTATGGTAAATGGGGCAAAATAGCCAGGTAACAGGACACTGCAATGGCTGCAGGGGGACTCTGGTCAGTCTGGTGCCATGGTTTGGTTGTCTGTTCTTCAATTTGCGTTCGAAAGTTGGTATCCCACAATTACATTGGAGTGGGTGGGGTTACATAATTATGTATGCAAATTAGATGTTAATCAGCGTACAGATTTGTACCTATTTTTCATGGGCCTTGTCCAGATTTTTGATGTTTCCAGGTTGAGAGGTATGCCCCCGACCTTGGAAGAATTCTACACTTTACTGAAGACAACTGCATCAATGGAAATAAAAATCAAAGAACTACGAATCTATCCCAGGCCATTGGTAAATAATCCTTGAAAGAAAGTTATATCTTTGTTGCGCACTCTGCAATAATCAATATTGTATCTCTGATAACTGATCTGTTAATTCTATATTTAATAACATACAGTATATATGATTGAAAGTCAGGCTATTGTAAATATTGTATATAGTTGTTTAAAATGATATTTAAAAATATTATATATATATATATATATATATATATATATATATTATTTTAATTGAAAATAAAAAGAAATTGAGGAAAAAATGTTATAAAAACTGTGTACCTTTTTAATAATTTATATGAATAAATAAGTATACAACCCAGTGTATATATAAAGGACATCTAAAAGCCATATGAACAAAAGATGAAAAAAACAAAAAGTATTATAAAAAATATACAAAAAGAAAAAGAAAAACATGCATAGCCTAGATCCAAAAAAATAACACATGGAAAAAATTTCAAAAAAGCATAAGAACCTCCTGCTTGTCTATAACAGTAATAATACTATAATGAAAGTACTAAGTCTATTTATTCAAGGCCCTATGTTTAAGCACACTATTGACAGATGAATATTCATTCAGGCCTGGTCGTGCATATGCATTAAGCATTTACCATTTTAATTCTTCCTCCTCTAATTGCAAAGACCAAGGTCCACCCCTTGGGCTGACCAAAACGTATTATATTACCATATATTTAAATTTATGGCCCTCATTACTAATAACATGTTTAGCTAGAGCATTAGTTAATTTTTGCTTCTTAATAGTATATTCATGCTCGTATTGTCTTTCTTTCAAAGTTCTCTCTGTTTTCCCTACATAATATGCAGGACAACTTTGGCAGTTGGCCAGATATAACACCCCTTTTGTGCAACAGTTATATCTACCTCCCAGCTTGTACTTCATACCTCTTAATTCAATAGTGTCCCTTACATTAATAAAGGCGCAATAACAATACATACCACATTTTTTCATTCATTATATGTGCCATTATTAGATGTCATGGTAAATGATGGGAGTGTAGCTTTCTGGGTGGGGGTGAAGAGTAGCAGTTTTGTTTTATTTGGATTCAATAGAAGATGCCTGTCAGTGAGTCAGTTTTCTACTACATTGAAAGTATTTTGGGTTAAGGTCTGCAGGTCTAATGGAGAGGTGGCAGAACAGATTAGGGTAGAGTCATCTGCGTATTGAATGCAGGTCACTTTGGGGATGACTGTATGAAGATCATTAATGAAGATGGAAAATAGGAGTGGTCCTATTATAGACCCTTGAGGAACTCCAAGGGTGACTGGTAGTAGGGAAGAAAGGCTATCCTTCCATAGCACAGCTTGTTGTCTGCCACTTAGGTAGGACTGAAACCAGTGTATTGTTAGGCTGTCTATGGCAAGAGGTTTTAGTGTTTGAATGAGTAGCTGGTGGTTTACCATAACAAATGCCTTAGATAGGTCAAGAAAGACAGCAGAGGAGGGCGTATTATTATTACGGATTAGATTTATTGTCTGAGAGAAGGATAGAAGGGCTGTGGTGGCGCTATGGTGGGGTCTAACTCCATGCTGGGAGGGAGCTAGGAGATTATGCAAATTGAGGTAATGAAGGAGTTACTTGTGGATACATTTTTCCATAATTTTAGCCAGAGGGGACAGAATGGCGATGGGCCAGTAATTTGATAGATCAGTGGAGTTACCCCCTTTATGGAGAGGAATTACATAGGAAATTTTCCAGATGGAGGGATATATGCTTCAGAGATGGTTTTGTTAATTAATATTGGGATGGGATACACTATATACTCGTAGGACAATGGCAATTGTTGCAGAGTTACACGATGGCATTAGGTATTACTGTGGTCCATATTATCAGCTGGGACTAGGCTGTAACATGTGGTGTTCAGTGTATGGGACAAAGCAAACTGACACACATGTATAGGCCTTACTTGTCAAGCATCTGCATAAAGGCTGAAGGTGAGGGGGAGTGTCAACATGACACACCAGTGCACTGCAGCAAGGATCCTAAGGATGCTAAGAATGGCTGTGTCTGCACATAGTCAGGTTCAGGAGCTGTGGCAGACGTAACCCTACCCCCACAGCAAAAGTGACAGCAGTGTGTGAACACCAATTGATGGGACATGAGTAGACCTTGCAATCATGCAGATTAGTGGGACATGTGTAAGGCAGACTGAACATACACTGGTAAATGCAGATGGCCCATGCTAATATACCCCTGCCAAGAGTAGTGACTGCTGTAGTACACATAACAATAGGTGCAACAAACTGTCATGATAAGGGTGTGCACACATATGCCCACATGGAGTGTATGCATTGTGATCAGCATCTGCACACCTAACACATTCCGTAGACACTGCATGTGAAAGTACAGGATGTATGTCACATATCGGGCTCATGTACTGTTAATATATGCGGTGATGCGGTCCCATGGCAGATCAACGAAGGGTGCATCATATCAATAAGGTTGTGTACACCCCCCATAGCCACAGTATGCTCTGATGGTTGTCACTGTAATAGTATGTATTATTTTAATTGAAAATAAAAAGAAATTGAGGAAAAAATGTTATAAAAACTGTGTACCTTTTTAATAATTTATATGAATAAATAAGTATACAACCCAGTGTATATATAAAGAACATCTAAAAGCCATATAAACAAAAGATGAAAAAAACAAAAAGTATTATAAAAAATATACAAAAAGAAAAAGAAAGACATGCATAGCCTAGATCCAAAAAAATAACACATGGAAAAAATTTCAAAAAAGCATAAGAACCTCCTGCTTGTCTATAACAGTAATAATACTATAATGAAAGTACTAAGTCTATTTATTCAAGGCCCTATGTTTAAGCACACTATTGACAGATGAATATTCATTCAGGCCTGGTCGTGCATATGCATTAAGCATTTACCATTTTAATTCTTCCTCCTCTAATTGCAAAGACCAAGGTCCACCCCTTGGGCTGACCAAAACGTATTATATTACCATATATTTAAATTTATGGCCCTCATTACTAATAACATGTTTAGCTAGAGCATTAGTTAATTTTTGCTTCTTAGTAGTATATTCATGCTCGTATTGTCTTTCTTTCAAAGTTCTCTCTGTTTTCCCTACATAATATGCAGGACAACTTTGGCAGTTGGCCAGATATAACACCCCTTTTGTGCAACAGTTGTATCTACCTCCCAGCTTGTACTTCATACCTCTTAATTCAATACTGTCCCTTACATTAATAAAGGCGCAATAACAACACATACCACATTTTTTCATTCATGAGCTCCTTCCATTTGTGCTTTTTGTTTTTTTCTCTAACAGAGCCTTAATGTTCCTACCTCTTCTTGTAATTAATCTAGGTCTTTCTTTTAGTCTGTGCCTTAGATGGCCATCTCCCTCAATAAGTTCCCGATTTTTTACTAGTATATTTCTTATTGTCTCATAATCACTAGTGTAAGATGTAATAAAACTAGTGGTATAAGTTACACTATCTATGTTGATGTCCCCTTGTATTTCCACCTAATTGTTTTCCATTATTTAATATTGCCTGAAAATAGCCACTTTTTCTTTTATGAGAAACCTCTCCAATCAATTAAGTCAGCAATCTGCCTGGATAGCCCCTAGCTTTAAACAGTCCTTTAAAGTTGTCACACTCTACTTGAAACTCTTCATCTAATGTGACCATCCTGGCTGCATGGACCAGCTGTCCCTTGACAACTGATCTATTTTGATGGGCAGGATGTGCACTATCATAATGCAAAAATGAGTTGGAATAGGTTTCCTTCCTATGTATTTTAGAAACAAATCTTTTACCATATTGATCTTTATGCACACTTATATCTAAATAAGAAATAACAGTGCTATTCATTTCATATGTGAAGGTCAAAAAATCAGTAGTGCCATTTAAATAGTTAACAAAGTCTTTTAAATCATTTTCAACTCCTGCCCACAAAATAAAAATATCACCCAGATATCTTAAATACAAGGGCATTTTCTCTTTGTGTTTATGCCTATTTAAAACACACTTCCTTTACTACTGGGCCATAACCAGATTTGCAAATATGGCACCAGGTGGTAACCCCATGGCCACCTCTACTTTCTGTAAAAAATACCTTCCCTCAAAGTATATGTAGTTGTTTTGTAGTACAAACTCAAACAGGCCCACATATAAATTAATTTACAATTGTAATGCAGCTTTTTCAAATAAATATTCACTGTCCCAGTCAATACCCAACTGCTGTGGGATCACCAAGATAAAGTCCTTCACATCAACAGTAAGAAACCAATAGGCAACATTATACTTATTTCATTTAACAATTTCAAAATATGCCATGAGTCTTTGCATATTTGTGTTTCTTGTTGCAAAAAAAATGTTTAACTTAATATCCAGATACTTAGCACAGGCATAAGTGACAGAATTACACCCATTGGCTAATGACACATAGGGGATTCATTCAGCCCCTTATGAATCTTTGGCATAGCAAAAATCAATGGTATTGTAGGAGAGGACATAGTGAGATAGTTATATAAGTTGATATTAATAGTCTGTCAAGACACATGTCCTGCAGGGATGCTGCTATACTTCTATAGGCTCCATTAACCTGATTTTTGGAAACGTCTTCATATGTATCAGTTTCCAAACCTTTTGTCATTCTCTCATTGTAGTCATGCACATGCATAATCACTAACCCACCCTCCCTTGTCAGGTTTCATTACTCTGATATTCTGCTCTTTGAGAAATGTTAACAGTTCCCTTTTATTACTTATTAAGTTGTCTGCAGCCTTGTTGCTCTTGTGTCAAAATTCAAGTTCATATATTTTCTCATAGATAATAAGAGCATTTCTTTTATACATTTTTATAATACTTTTTGGGTTTTTTTTCACATTTTGTTCATGTGGCTTTTATATGTCTTTTATCTATACACTGGGGTATATATTTATTTATTCATATAAATTATTAAAAAGAGGGCAGTTTTTATAGCATTTTAACAGCAATTTTATAATGAAGTGGTATAACAACAGTAACTACAATGATTCTTAAGCTTTTATTATAAACCAATAATTTAACTGTTGGAAAATGATCATAACATGACATGTATTGAATGAATTGTCAGGCACCTTAGTTTGTTGTTCTACATTTGTAATACGTTATGCTATTTAAAAAGCAGCTTCAAGGTAGTTTATTATTTTAATGGAATATTAGGTCATGGTATCTTTAAGATCTAGTGACTCCAGTGCAGACTAGTGAGTCATATGATGAGGAAAAGTTTTAAAGTTGACGCATGCAGTCTTGAGTTAGATCTGAAGAAGTCTGGCAATGTTTAACTGAAAGTGCTAATAATAAAATTGGGGTCTGCATAAACCGAGTTTTCCGCTTTAGGTTGTTTTTGTTTTCAAAAGTAACAGAAAGTTTAAACAGAGCATCGTGGAACATCTATCAGATTTATGTAGATGTGCAGTTACAAATTCATTGGCTAAGCATGTTAAAGAAAAGGGTTCATGGCATGACTTTAAATTTAGGGTCATTGAACTAGTAAGGAAAAGAAAGAGAGGTGTGGACATTAGAAATTTTACAGAAATATCAGAGTTGAACTGGATCTTGCGATTGTGCGCTGATAGTCGTCCTGGACTAAATACAGCTACCAGTATTAAATCTACTTTGAAACATAAACAAACAAAGTTATAAGTTGCAGATTAATATGTTTTTATTTATTTAATCACTTAATGTTCTGCATTTTTGAATACATTGTATTGCTACCTTTCAAAAGATCAGTAATGTAATTGATTTTGCTGATAGTTTAAATGCTGGTGCTATTTGACTGGTGTTTTTGTCATGTGATAAATATGAATTAGTCTATGTTTTTAACATTCCCCTGGATTTATTATTCTTCAGTGCAGGACTAGCTTAGTCCTGCATGGAAGTGGCTGTTTAGGAGCAGGACGGCAGCACACCATGCATATTAATGAAGGTGCGCTGCCTGAGCTCCTAATCTTACACAGAGCGTGTAAGAGTGCAGAGGGCCTTTCTGAGGGCAGAGCTCTCAGAATATACACACCCCTGCAATGAAGAATAGCAGAAAGCCCTAAAAGAATGAGCGAGACCACTCATAGGTATACGCATACCCACAGCAACATCCCCCACATGTACAAGAGCAATAGTTAACACAAAAAATATAAAGATAATTTTTTGTTCTGAAACAGATGAAATTTAACCATAGGTGCATGGGTTTGCCCATCGCTTAGCTATGGTTAATGCAGCTTAAATGGCAGAAGAGGATAAAAAGCAAGATATATGCAATTGAAGCAGCATGGCAATAGTGTAGTGGGCAGAGTATTCACCTTATGAGCAGTCATTCCCGGTTCGAGTCCCACTGCATCACATTCCATTTTCCATGTCAAATCACGTTATGACCAATATTTTTAGTTGCATAACCTACTAAATAACATATATTTGTGAACTGGAGTACTGCATTAAATGCAGATGTGAGGTGTCAGTGTCATAATGTTGCAAAGTCCACAGATAATCACATGTGCCCCATGCAGTATATGTACACAGGAATCAGGGATACAAATGGAAAGTAAAATGTGCAATGAATGATAACTCTATACAGCTTCCAAATCCCCCACCTTCCCAAGAACCATTAGACATTACTGTCTAAATTAGTGCAGTGGTAAGTAGGACTAAGCACTAGTAAGCAAGTGTAAGCACTATTAAGCAGTAGTAAGTGGGAGTGAGCACATGTAAGCACCAGTAAGCAGGCTTAATCCAGTTTGCATGGGGGTAAGTGGGAGTAAGCACTTTTAAGCAGCAGTAAGTGGGTTTAAGCTTGTTTGCATTGGGTTAAGCAATGCCTATACAGGTTAAGCACTTTAGAAGCTAACGGAGTATGAAAACTGTAACCGGAAGTTAGCAGTGCTTACCTCCACACAAACCCACTTACAACTGCTTAAATGTTTCTTAATCACTCTGTATCCAGTGGCCCTTGTTCTGCACAGCAGCAAGATAAACAGCCTCTGCAAGGATCAAACCCAAGACCCTGCACACAATAGCCAAAGTGATTTACCACTAAGCCATATCAAATATGCATAACTCTGATGTTGTCACAAACATGTCATCCAGTGCAGTCATTCAACAGTACAGGAAATGTATTTAAACATGTAGATGTATGTGTGTGTGTGTGTGTGTGTGTGTGTATATATATTTATATCTAAATAGATATAGCATATCTATATATGTAGATATATATATATGATATATATATATATATATAAACATATATACATGCATATGCATACATCTATAGATATATACATCTATATGTGTGTGTATATATATATATATATATATATATATATATATATATATATATATATATATATATATATATATATATATATATATATATATATATATATACAGCAATATATATATATATATATAGGTATATACAGACATATATCTATAGATATAAAAGAGAACATAACAAAAACATATATGTCCACATGCAGTGTTAATGGGGGTGAGGGGGCCCAAACAACATACATCTTGTATGTATAGATACCCCCCCCACACACAATCAAATACATCTGCCCTGCAATACAATACCGACTGTTGCAAATCTCATAACCAGGACCTGACACAACATGGGCACAGGATGTCAACAATACTCCATCCCATCTGTATGATGTCAGGCTGGTATCAGTAACATATCATGTGGTACAGTCTGGCTACCGTAGGGAATGTACAATGTGAAAGCAATCAACATTCATAAGAGACATATACAAAGACACATATTTGCTGATATATATAGATATATATGTAACTACACATGCACACACAGAGATATGTATAGGATGATACATATGTAGAAGGTGCACACAATACAGAACAGCCACTATGCCTACAGTTGCCAGCTGACCAATTGAACACTGTATGAGCCACTCATACAAATGACAATTGTTGCCTGCAACATATACCCAGAGAGAGGTGAAAGGATGTAACACCACACACAGGTTTGCATACATGGGAAAGCTTTATTTGCGTACTATTACAGTTGTATATTCCATGTCATATAGCTGTTTAGACTCTGACATACATATAAACAGAGTAATGCAACTGTAAAACAGTTATATTAATGAGGTGTCTGGAAAGGTTGACCTATTTTGCTGTCCAGGCTGAGGCCTTCAAGTAGTACAATAGTAAAGACAGACTGGGCCATAGGATAACATTCAATCAACAGTAAGTAATGCAGATGTATAGTCCAGCAGCCTCTAACTACATTCTGTACACAATCCCTAGGGGGTTAAGACCTCAGCTGACACAATGGGATGCATTTGTTACATAACAAGGCATAACTCACACCATCACAAACACACTGACACACAATGTAGTCTGTATGTCAGGAAGCAGTTGGCCTGCATTTACCCAAGGTGAATTGTATGGTAATGTACATAAAGATACCTTAAGGCAGCTTACCCCCACATGTTGTAACAGCCTAGGTTAGTTATGGTGCATCCCCCCATAGACTGAATAATGCAGGGCTATATACCATTGTTACATACACTGGCCTCTGGAGTGCATAAGGGAACATGTATTGTGTAGATGAAGCCCATATATATATATATATATGGACCCAACCCCACAATATGTGTGGGGGCCACAACAGCAGTGGACTTATGGCAGGAATGGCAGCATGACATACTCACAGCCCACTACATAACAACCTGTGACAGCATGTCATATGTACAAAGCCTGGTATGTAGGTGGAGGACAGAGGCTGGAACACAGGCCCATATGTGACATACTGTTGTCATTCACTAAGCAAGTTGCTGGTGTTACAGGGTAGTCTGCAACATACTCTTAGTCAGGAATATGAAGTTAGAAACAGACATGGATATAGCCATGTACTGATAGCACTCAACACACACTGACAGTGATATATCTGATACAAGATCTCTGTGGTGGACAGACAAAACATAATAGGCACACCTCTGGCCATCAAGTGGATAGGCACACAGTTGAGAGCTATGCAGACAGACTGCATTCCAAGTTAAACTAGTAAGGAAAACAGGTAGAGTCTTACAAACAATGAAAAATAAAAGGCAGCTGTTGCAAGACAAAAGCGACGCTTGGTATATGGTAAATCCTTTATAAGCAGAAGACTCCAAATCCAGAAAAAATACAGACAATGTTCATCCAAGATAAAGCAGTGCAACAACAGGTGTATTTTTGCTGGAAAGTTCTCCTTAAGTTTAGGTCATCTACCAGACGAAAGCGCTTAATACTGCTGTGTTTGCTTGCACTGCTTTATCTTGGATGAACATTGTCTGTATTTTTTCTGGATTTGGAGTCTTCTGCTTATAAAGGATTTACCATCTACCAAGCGTCATTTTTGTCTTGCAACAGTTGCCTTTTATTTTTCAAGTTAAACTAGTATGTACACACAAACCCTGTAACACTGGTGCTATACAATACATACAACAACACTACTGACACTCTGTCTGTAGTTCTGAAACCCCTACAAATATGTAGCTGGCCTGAGTGTGCAGGTTGTCTTGTAAGAGGTATTGCTACCTGCTGTCTGTAACACTGCCGCGCACATACAGGAAGGACGTCCACCATACAGGAAAGGTAAAGGGACCACACCTACATGATGTAGGGATTTATAGTAGTTGATTGCCATGACAGTGGTAACTGGAAGTACTACACAGCATGCTGCATGCAGGTAGCAAGTGGAGGACACTGATTGGTGCAGAAGACATCACCTCTTCATGTGCATTTCCTGCAAAATCCATATTGCAATCTATTCAAAGCAGCTCAATTCATTTACTTGAGGGAGACTGAGAGAGAGAGAGAGAAAGAGTGATTGAAGGCAAAAACATCCAGGAAACTATCCAGAAGAGACTTTATTCCCAGAACAGGTATGTGAAGTATATATGCATGTAATTGACCATAGTACTTGGTCCATAATAATGGGATAGATGATGTGGAATTATCTATATGTGCCATCAAGTGTTGTTGTTGTAATGATGCTCAGCTGAACAACTGCTAAGGACAATAGTGTCTGTCCCTGTGGGTAGTGGGCCATACCCATCAACCGTGCAGAGCAGCACTGGCTGACAAGATGTAAGCCATTATAGTGTGTGCTGTGTAATGGGAAGTATGTATATTACTGTGACCAATAGCTGGTGGTGGAAGTAATGCCATAATGATGATAACATGGGTTCCACAGCCCACCTCTTGCAGGATACTCAGGTTACCCTGTATTGTAGCATGCAGGAATGCCATAGATGTGTAATAGGGTTACCTGCAATCTGGCCCTACATATACCCCCTAATGTCAGGCTGTATCCATATATGGCACCTGTCTGTGTTGTAGCAGGGTAGAACAGTGCAGCTGTGCAGGAAGATGTTTTGAGATTGTGGACCTGATGTCTGAATGTACCCCATATATAGATATGCAGAAAAATCTCTCCTCTGTATCGCTAAAGCCAATAGCTCTGCAGGAAAAGCTCTGTTCTCCCACAACATTGCCAGAAATTGGAATAACCTTCCCACCTCTCTGACCTCAGCTCTTTCAACTACACTGTTCAAAAACTCTCTCAAAGCACACCTGTTAAATTATTGGTTATGCTCATGCATCACATAAGACCCCATTCTTTGAAACTGCACATAAATGATGCAGATGCATTCTCCGGATGCTCTGCTATAAACTCAGGAACTCCCACTGCAATAAATGAATCCCCTGTTTTGGGATAATTGTAACGTTTCCTTTCTTACTATGAAATGTACCTTTGACCAGTTATTTGCCTATTTGTCACTTGTACAATAATATGTTTATTATTAATGTAATTTGTTGTAGAGCTTTTTCTACAATATACATTTCATTACTTGTGTATATTAATTTCAGAGCTTTTCTCCCTGGGCCTCCTTGTAAATGGACACATGTCCAGTTGCACTATCCCGGTTAACAAATGTAAAATAAATAAATCAATAACTATATTAAATAAAAATAAAATTATATATATATATATATATATATATATATATATATATATATATATATATATACATGTATGTCCACAAATATACAGATACCCATGTGTAGACATATATATAAACACATATATACATCATATATATCTACACATATATAGATATATACCTATATGCACATGTCTACATATATACAAACACACAAACAAACATATATGTATGTAAATACATATCCCCTATATTACCACCACAGTGCTGCATGCTATGCGTGAGGGAACAGCACACATAGCAATACACACAGATATCTACAGCTGTCTGTGTGTGCAACATGGATGGGTATGTCACATGTGAACCCCTAGTTGGGACCACATTGCACTTGTCTGTGAAGTATGGAATGGGAATATGGGGAAGTATGACAGGTATAGTTGTGGAGGTGGTCAGGGTTGGTAGATATAGAGGACAGCCTACAGGGGTGGTATGTGACACATGTGGTGGGTATACACCCTGGATGGTGTGTGTGGTCTGTAATGTGGATGCCCCATGGGCCCCAATATGGACACAATGGGAACAAGCCTCCCATCCAATGCTACTCACAACAGCAGTCCACCTCCTGAAGGTGCCTGGCCTGGAGGCTGAGCAGGAGGAGCATGTGGACCCTGTGAATGTGTACTGGGTGCCTCAAGGTGATGTAGCACATCCCACATGTGTCTGTGGAGCCCATTATGGAACAGACCCTGGACCTGACCTTAGGGGACAAGATCATGTCTGTGTGTGCCCCCGGGGGGGGGACAAAATCCCCTGAGTTGGTTCCACCTGAAGGTATTGATGGATCAGTACATGAGGAGGCCCCAGGGTGGGTCACATGTGATGTGGCCTGGTAACATGGGTAGATGAGTTTGGAGAGGTGGTTCTGCTGGTCAATAGTAAACATACATGCTATTGTGTCACTGTTTTAGAACATATGTGGGTTGTAACAGTCTACACAATCCTGGAACATGTCCAACAGCATGCATAGATATCGCCAATAACACAGAAAGTCAGATGTGCAGCAACCACATAGCAAGCATACCACAGGCATATATGGAGCCATAGTGGCCCTGACAATGGCATGCAGGTGAATAGTCTGTAACAGGCCAGCAATGATAGCGTCCACACAGGGAACATGGCTACAAACACATTGCACAAAGTGTGGTACAATACAATATCTGCCCCACTGGTAGGTAAGCTGTAACCGTATCTATTGAGTTGTGTGTACAGTTTGATGTCGCTGATATGTTGGGGGGGTGACAGTGATGTGTATTAAGAACAGTGGTAACCTTGCTGCATGACTTGCTTACACCTGTGTCCATCTTTATGTCTTTCAGGCAAGATGTCACATGGAAGGCTTCCGGCGTACTCAGCTGCTGAGAATGACATTGTGGTAAACCACCTAATACAGCACTACCCTGCCTTGTTTGGCTGGGCCGCCCATGATCAGCAGGAGTGGACCACCCTGTGGAAAGACCTAGTCTACAAGGTCGATGATGTCGGACTGCACAATTGCAGTTATGAGCAGGTCCGGCATCATTGTTCTGACCTGTTCACAATGCCCGTCAGCATGCTGCTGCAGTCAGGGGGGAATCACCCCACAATAGGGAGGACCATGCCATCCATCCCCCCTGACACGTGTGGAGGAGCTCCTAGCCAGCCGTATGGCACCTGCCCATCCACATAGCCACCAACTGCTGGACACCTTTGTGGAGGTGGGTGCTGCCCACACCCTGGCTGAGGAGCGTGCAGGTAAAGCCATAGGGCACATCAGTAGACCACTGTTGCATATACATCTGCATCTGTACAGGTAGATCATGCATATCTGACATGTCATAGATATAGTTTGTTGCTGCATAGTAGTGATAAACAGATGTGCATATGTGGTAGTATTGCGGATATGTACTGTTGATGTATTGTAATACTGCACCCACCCTGTAGCAATGCCACAGATGTGGCCACTAACTTTGCATCTCTCACCCTCTTATGTAGGTCCCTCCTGTATACTATCAAGGCAGCAGCCTGTAGCTGATGAGTATGGTTTATGTAGATGCTTGCCAATACACCGGGCATGTAATGGCTATGGTATATTCCATGCACACATCTAACACACCTACCCAGAATGGATGCTGTACATGTGCACGTATTGTTGCTGTTAAATGCACAGCATCACAGTGGTGACCATGATGGGGTATTGGAAGGGTATGTCAGACACCTGCAAGATAACTAACATCTTGTCATTGTGGAATGTGTCCACAGGGAGTAACATAATGGTGGGAGACATGGCCTACAGTAGGGACATGTTTTGAACAACACCCGTATACAGTGCAACACCAGTGTATATTTATTTATTTATTTTATATATGTTAACCGGGATAGTCCAACTGGACACAGGTCCATTTTCAGTGGAGGACCGGGGAGAAAAGCCCCACATGTGGATAGTTACATAAACAGTAGCAGTTTTATGCAGTCACATATAGATACCAGTACAGAATTATAGGATTATATGCATACTTGGAATACATACATACTTAAACTTAACATTGTAGTTTTCTTGTTCGAACCTAGACATTTTTAGTGGTACAAGGCTGAAAAAGGTAGCATGTCATTCAGTAGTACAATACATATGAGAATGAGACTAAGTCTGAAACATTGACTATTTTACAGATAGCCAGGTAGTGAAGAGAGTGGTAAGCTGGTTAGTCAGGGTTGGTACAGGGGCACAGCCATTGACTTTTTAGGAATTTTTTGAGAGATGTTTTAAATTGGTTAATAGTCTGGTTTGCTGTAAGTCTGGCAGGGAGTCGATTCCAGATTGTTCCAACAGAGTTGCAAAACAATGAGTCACCTGCTGAGTTTTTAGATTTAACAGTTTGTGCCAGTATTTTGTCAGAAGACCGGAGAGTTTTTAGGTTACTGTAAGAGGTAATTAAAGTTTTGAGTATGAGTGTGCTTTCAGGCTGATTTGTGGGCTATTATTAATTGATATACTGGATTTGAGATGAAAACTCTAGCCAACTTAGAGATCGTAGGTTAATACAGTGGTGGGTTCTATATGCTGAGCCTGTGGCAAATCAGGCTATGGTGTTGTAGCAGCTATTGAGTTTACTGAGGTTAGATTTACTCATGTTTGTATAGATTGGGGAGGCATAAAGAAGGGTTGAAAGTAAATGTGTTCGGGCAATAACTGTCCTAGCAGTTGGGGTTAGAAATGCCTTAATTCTATATAGAGATCCTAGCTTTTTGTTGACTGTTTTAATAGTTTTGTCGATGTGAGCGTCAAACTTAAGGTTATTGTCAACAATTACACCTAATAGTTTTGTATTAATTTCTGGGGAAATTATTGTGCCATTATTAGATGTCATGGTAAATGATGGGAGTGTAGCTTTCTGGGTGGGGGTGAAGAGTAGCAGTTTTGTTTTATTTGGATTCAATAAAATATGCCTGTCAGTGAGTCAGTTTTCTACTACATTGAAAGTATTTTGGGTTAAGGTCTGCAGATCTAATGGGGAGGTGGCAGAACAGATTAGGGTAGAGTCATCTGCATATTGAATGCAGGTCACTTTGGGGATGACTGTATGAAGATCATTAATGAAGATGGAAAATAGGAGTGGTCCTATTATAGACCCTTGATGAACTCCAAGGGTGACTGGTAGTAGGGAAGAAAGGCTATCCTTCCATAGCACAGCTTGTTGTCTGCCACTTAGGTAGGACTGAAACCAGTGTATTGTTAGGCTGTCTATGGCAAGAGGTTTTAGTGTTTGAATGAGTAGCTGGTGGTTTACCATAACAAATGCCTTAGATAGGTAAAGAAAGACAGCAGAACAGGGTGTATTATTATTACGGATTAGATTTATTGTCTGAGAGAAGGATAGAAAGGCTGTGGTAGCGCTATGGTGGGGTCTAACTCCATGCTGGGAGGGAGCTAGGAGATTATGCAAATTGAGGTAATGAAGGAGTTACTTGTGGATACATTTTTCCATAATTTTAGCCAGAGGGGACAGAATGGCGATGGGCCAGTAATTTGATAGATCAGTGGAGTTACCCCCTTTATGGAGAGGAATTACATAGGAAATTTTCCAGATGGAGGGATATATGCTTCAGAGATGGTTTTGTTAATTAATATTGAGATGGGATACACTATATACTCGTAGGACAATGGCAATTGTTGCAGAGTTACACGATGGCATTAGGTATTACTGTAGTCCATATTATCAGCTGGGACTAGGCTGTAACATGTGGTGTTCAGTGTATGGGACAAAGCAAACTGACACACATGTATAGGCCTTACTTGTCAAGCATCTGCATAAAGGCTGAAGGTGAGGAGCAGTGTCAACATGACACACCAGTGCACTGCAGCAAGGATCCTAAGGATGCTAAGAATGGCTGTGTCTGCACATAGTCAGGTTCAGGAGCTGTGGCAGACGTAACCCTACCCCCACAGCAAAAGTGACGGCAGTGTGTGAACACCAATTGATGGGACATGAGTAGACCTTGCAATCATGCAGATTAGTGGGACATGTGTAAGGCAGACTGAACATACACTGGCAAATGCAGATGGCCCATGCTAATATACCCCTGCCAGGAGTAGTGACTGCTGTAGTACACATAACAATAGGTGCAACAAACTGTCATGATAAGGGTGTGCACACATATGCCCACATGGAGTGTATGCATTGTGGTCAGCATCTGCACACCTAACACATTCCGTAGACACTGCATGTGAAAGTACAGGATGTATGTCACATATCGGGCTCATGTACTGTTAATATATGCGGTGATGCGGTCCCATGGCAGATCAACGAAGGGTGCATCATATCAATAAGGTTGTGTACACCCCCCATAGCCACAGTATGCTCTGATGGTTGTCAGTGTAATAGTATTGTATCGGTCATACATGGTCCACTGATGTTGAGAGCTGTAAATCAGACATCAGGCATTCACAAATGACATCTGTCCACATATCATCCCAGGTATGTGTTGCTGAAAAACAGGGGCTGTGAGCATTAAAGGTGACATAACTGACACTGTACTACACATTCAGCAATGGGTTGTACACCTGTGAGGTGTGGTGCACAGTACATGGCAGGGTGCAGAACAGGTGCACAGCAATACAGTGTACATGGGTGCAGTGATATCCAGGGGAAGGGGCATCATCTAGTGACACAGCACATGCATCACACACATGTATACTGTTGCTAGCATGGATTGACTATAGCTGCACTGCATGCTGTTGTGTAGCATATGTTATGCATGTTGCCAGATGGGTAATAGGAGGACTGTGTGTACTATCATTGTGCAACCTCACCTGTATGTGTGTGTGTGTGTGTGTGTGTGTGTGTGTGTGTGTGTGTGTGTGTGTGTGTGTGTGTGTGTGTGTGCATCCTGGTGGGTAGTTAGTTTGTCTGTAGGGTCACTATGGTGAAGTGGAGGGAGGTTGATGCATGTAGGATGTGTGTGTGCGTGTGTTTGTGTGGGTGGCCATGTATGCACATGTGTGATTGTTGGGTTGTTCATACAGCAGTACCTCCATTTGGGATCGTGCAGTACATGGACACAGACTGCCACATGACACACCAGGAATACCTGTCGTGTATGTAATCACAGGACAGCTGATAGTATAATAAGGTCTGTACCATGGAACAGGCATTGAGAGGGAAGGTAAACACCAGGTATACCCTTAATATCGCATTCAGCAGAGAGGTGACTGACAACCCATGTATGCAGCACTACAGATGCATTGGGGAATTACTAGTCAACACCAGGGAGTGTATCCATATATTACAGTTGTCACATGATAGGCAGATTGAGCAGCATATCTGGCATATACTGAGCAATACATACACCTCACACTCCAGTGCATGATATTATGGAGTGAACATAGTAGTCCCCGCATATAAGGGCCATGCTCATGATGTCCAGACATACACAGGGTGAATGCTGAATGACAGCAGTTAAGCAATGTAAAACCACTCCACTCAGGTCAGGCAGGTAATGGAGTAACAGGTCTTGTGTTGTGATCACTTGTCTAGGCATTTAGAGGACTGATATTTTAATGAGTAGTATCAATGGGTGTATGTTACCAAGTGTGATACAGGATGGGGAACACATGGGAATACACGTGGGACTGTCTCTAAAGTCACGGACAGGTAGGTATTAAAGTGGTGTGTGTGTGTGTGTGTGTGTGTGTGTGTGTGTGTGTGTGTGTGTGTGTGTGTGTGTGTACTGTTATGCAATGTTGTACAAGTCTAAAAGTGCTTTTATTGTTTTCCCCCACAGGTGGCGAGGTGGGTCAGGGTCCCTCCTGCATGCAATCTGATGCTGGTGTCCATACAGACACCGAAGATGATGATAGTACTGTTGAGGCACAGGTGGGGTTGTCAGAAGCTGAAACAGCACCATCATTTGACATCCCCCTTTTAGCCACCCCAACCCCACACACAGTTTCAGTGCCTATACATGCCCCATTACCAGTGGCCATAGAGGAGGGACAGCTGGCGTTTGGTGGCAGTGCACAGGAAAGTGTAGTAACCATGCCTACTGTGTCTGGTCACAGCAGGCATAGCTGAATGTCTGGCAGGGCACCACATAGGCAGATGTCCCAGGGTTCTCATGGTAGGGCCGCTGGTCATCATGTCCCTGGCAGACGTGACACAGCTGGTACCAGCAGGCGCATGTTTCAGGCTGTCATGAAGCCACAGGCATGTATGGAAAGTTACACCAGACAGGGCCTGAGGCTGCAGAGGGCTGCTCTTACATCTGCAAGTGACAACTCCCGTGAACTGTCTGGTGCCATCCATGCGTAAACTGAGCTCATGGATAGATGGTCTGGTGAGATGACGGCCCTCATCGACTGTGGTCTGTCTGTGCTTGAACTTCTGGTGGGGGTGTGGCGATGGCCACGTGGACGTAGGCCAGCAATGCCAACAGCTGGCAGTCAATATGGACATGCTAGGACACCAAGGGGCTCCCGTAGTGGCAGTACCAGCCCCGGCACTGGGGGGGGTGCTGTCCATACCATACCACAGCAGGCCACAAGCATGTGGTCCTGGCCAGTCTCAGGAAGGACCTGGTTCCAGCGGACATTTCTCATCATCAGATGAGAATAGCACATTGAGACTTGTACCTGGACGTGCCCATGAATCCCCTGGCAGGCACAGTCCATGAGTCCATGGCCAGAGGCAGTGAACTGCACACCCTACCAGGTATGGTCTGCAGCTGTCCATAAACACCTGTGTAGAGCAGCCACATGGCAGAACTGTGTGCATGCATACTCACACACTATACAAACACACCTAGGGCAACCCCATACCTACACACACCACATCACCATGCCCAGTTCACCTCATTACACCCCTTACCCACACACATGGTGTCAAATGTATGGCCCACCCTCAGCCTCTGGAAAACCAACAATACACTCTGTGCATATGATGATACCTGGGCTACATCCCTGTCATTCATACCATCAATACAGGGACAAGCGAATATGGTTCTGATGCACATGGTGACTGTACTACAGTGTACCACAGTACTGCAGTGTAACATGTTGTAAGGAGTAAAGTGTAATGCATATATGTCAGGTAGTGTAGCCTTCCAGCAATGATGCATTATAGCTGTTAGTAACACTGGTTGATTGTGGTCTCTACAATATTATCCATTTGTGTTGTAGAAGTACATGTTTCAGCATGAGGATGGTCTGCAGTCATATTCCACAATGGGGTATGGCACTGTGGTGACACCATGGCTGTGACATATCTGGGGTACAGATGAACACATGTGATAGGTCTGTATAACAGTTATGGCCTGTGCCACATGGACAGGTGACCCACTGGGATATGTATAATCTGCAACCTGATGTAGACCCATCCACATACATGCACACTCTTACTTGGCAACACTGGGACTAGACCCCTACCTAGGTATGTAGTGATACTGATGTATGTGGCTTTCATTGCACACACCACACAACGTTTAGGGTGAGGTGTGTTCCAGGCTACATGTTACATGCAGAACATCTCCAGACATGTACAGTATGCTAATGGGGGATGTAATGGGTGTATATGGACAATACATAGTGTGACATACCTTCATATACACATTAACAGACACATAACAGGCAGATACACGTCCGAGAGACCTGGGTCTATCGCTGATAACTAACTTGACTGTCTGTCCAATGTGTTACAGGTAGGCTGCACACAGCACATGCATATCTGGCCTGGATTGTGGTATCAGTTACCTGTATGGTTGATGGTGACAGTGGTAACCATAACGTGGTACATGGGACATATATCGGGTGTACCTTGGTGTAATGACAGTGTGCATAGCACCCACATCCCCCAGTTGATATTGTACTCCCTAAAATCCATGATAACACTCTGACATACCCACCATCACACATTGACCACCACTATGATACAACCCATTGTATATCCCAACATTGGTACTACAGGGATATGCATCTAATGCACATGTCACATGCAAAGTAGGGTGTTGCATTGTCATGCCTCACCTATGGGCAGCAACAACACTATCTGTACTACTGTGTGGCAATGGGTATTGTAACAGGAGTATGTGGCCTTAGAATGCTGTACCCTACAGATATACGGACATGCACAAATACACACACTTGCCAAAACACAATGGGTTTCCCATGCCTCTCAACCCATTTCTACAACACTGTTGTGCTGGTACTGCAAGGCTCGTGTAGCCGGTATAGAGAGGAGTTTAACAGGGTACATGTAATGTCCCATACAGCAGCAGCCAGAACTGACTATGGCAATGGGTACTGAGGTGGCTGTGAAGGCCCTCATGGAATTCCCAAGTGCAGGTGTGCTAACACACAGACACTGCATCATGCACACGTACACATGTGTCAGTAATGAGGTGCATCGCTGCACGTGGTCATAGCTGTGCACCTAGCTATTGTCCAAGAAAAGATGGGTTATGTAGGGGTTGTGTGTACAGTGGTATCCTGCCACCTGCTATGTGCAGCAGGCAATCTATCAACAGACACTACTGTAGTGACCCTCAGGGTGAGAGTGACATGCATCAGCCAATCCTCCAGGTGCCTCCTGAACATGGCCAGAGAGGTGATCATGTTGACATATATGCAACATGCATTACAACACATGGTTATTGTCTGTGATGGAGACCTGTACCCAAGCATGTTCTGTTGACTTTGGTAATGTAGTGGAGTTACCAGTGGCATGTGGTGCATGCAGGGTGCTATCTCCTATATTTGCTAGTTCTTACACAGTTGGGCAGACATGTCAGTGTCAATCAAGCTTAGGTTGCCTGTACATATCCCAGCTGGATACCTGCCATCTGCACATCTGTATAGGGACTGACAGTCATCAGCTTGGCAAGTAGCTATGCAGTAGGATGAATGTGTTGACAGATAGACATTTGACAACAATATGTATGGCATAACTACATGTCAGAAGCCCTCACTAATGTGCTGTACAGACGGTAGTCTAGAGTTACATTCCACATGTTGGATCATTACCCAGTAGGGGTTATATAATGTGACACAGCTCACACACCAGGGATACAACAGGGAGGCCTCAGAGTCCAACTATTCCTACAGGTGTGCCTGTTGTCAGTACTACATTTAGCACTCTACTCTTGCCTGGGTAAGCACTGTCAACAATAGTACCGCCATGATACACTACATGCCAGTGTGACAGCACGTACCCTGGGCTACTACCCCTGTATGTAAGACATTCACATGGATAACAGTGCTGTGCAGGCCTCATATACATCTGTGTCCCAGACATGACACTCACACCCCTTGCTACTGTAATGTCAACACATATGCGCATGTATTGTACATGGCATTACATACACTTATTACAGATGTCATTACCCTATTATGTTGTCAGACTGGGTGGCATGAACTGGATACCAGGGCTAAGCCATGCTTAGCAGGTATCAACATTGCTGCAATATAACAGCTAAACTGATTTGTGCACTGGTAAGCAAAATCTACACTGTGTAAGTGCCCATACATTTACCCGTAGCTTAGCACTGCTTAGCTATACGCAAACCCACACAAACCCACTTAAAGCTGCTCAAAACTGCCTTATCCACTCTGTATCTGACAGCCCTTGTTCTCCCCAGCAATAAAATTAACAGCCCTTGCAGGTATTGAACCCAGGACTCTGTACATTACAGTCACAACACTTAACCACTACACCATGACCACTGTGAAGATTGTTGGTATTTTTTCAATATATCTGTCAATACACATATTGATTAGTATTGAAGAATTGCCTTTACTTCCACAATTGTGTGGTACTTATTAATATGACTGTTGCATCACATATGTTGTTTTATCATAATGTACACATAGCAGATACATATGGTGAGATACAACTGGGAGGGTATACACAACCGTGACGTTTACACATGACAGGAATATGAAAATATACATATCATAGATTGATATATGTCTACATGTACATACACATGTATATTCACACATATATCTGTATACACATCTGTATAGTGCAATATATATATATATATATATATATATATATATATATATATATATATATATATATGGCCATGTGTACATCTCTTCATATGCACACATATATATATATATATATATATATATATATATATATAGAGAGAGAGAGAGAGAGAGATATGTGTGTGTGTTTGTGTGTGTGTATGTATGTGTGTGTGTGTGTGTGTGTGTGTGTGTGTGTGTGTGTGTGTATATATATATATATATATATATCTATCTACATATATATATATATATATATATATATATATATATATATATATATATATGTGTATATATAGATATATGTATATATATCTATATATGTATGCACATCCTATGTGTACAGATATGCCTATTTAAATAGATATATATGTAGATATCTATAAGTAAATGTGCATATATATCTATTCTGATATACCTATTACTGTCAATATATATGTAGATATCCATAAGTATATGTGCATATGTATCTCTCTCTGTATATGTGTAGACATATATTGCTGTGTATATGTATATATCTGAGTGCTTATATGTATATATATATATATATATATATATATATATATATATATATATATATATATGTACATTTACATATCCATCTATGTATGTTGATATGTATATGTGTATATATCTATTTAGATATATGGATATTTATATATACATATATGTTCAACATATGTCCTGAACATGGAGTGGAGCCCTACCTCAGCCCCAATAGTCCCAACCTCTTAGTGCAAGGGGATGTCAGGTATGTATTGCAGGTATATATGTAGAATATTGCTACTGTAATAGGGGCTGTCTTCACAGACATGTGGTGTTTGGGAGGTCACATCTGCTTTTAACATGTGCACCACTGGCTACTGACAGACATCCTAAGGGCATCATAGTACAGTACCACTGCTAGCACAGTAATGATCCTGTGGACTACAGTAGAGATATGGCCAATAAATGTGGACAGTCTGACACACTCTGGTCAGTCCAGAGGTATACACAGAACATCTTAGTGCAAGACATGTGGACCAAGCCTGACAATGTGGATGTTAACAACCATGTAGACGGGTATATCATGTAAATACCAGTATACATTTGCCCCCATAGGTTATGCATTCACACACCCATGTCGGACCTGACACATAATAACCGCTGGTACAGAGGTGCCATGGCCACATACTACCCACTAGTTAGTAACATACATTTGTACAGCATCCCACTGCTTTGTTTGACATACATGACTGTTATGGTGGCCTGGCAGCAGTACATCTGGCAAGTATCTGGACATAACATCGCACTGGGTAAGTACACTAAGCTGATAGGCATGTAACAAAGCACTGTGCAGGCTACAGGTGGACTGCCACAACACTGGCCTACATTTCTTATGGGGGAATAAACATGTACCTGCATATATAGCAGGCTCTACGGGCATGTCACAGCACAGAGTAACAGACACCTGTGTGAAAGTGCATAACCACAACCAATGTGAACACAGCCATAGCCACATATAGTAATCTAGGTAATATTACAGTATACGGACTATCTGATCAACACCATCCCCATATTTGTCACTCACACACTAACCCTACATATACTGGGCCACTACACAGTGTGGTCCGATGCCTGTCTGTGGTATGGGACATGTGTGTGTTTGGCCCTACAAACATGTAAGCCGATAGGGTAACATACAGTGGAGCAGAATATAACATCAGATAGAATAGGACGAAGAACAATGACATCTACCACAGTCTGTACACAGGCCAAGGTACATATTCACAAAACACACACTATTGACAATCACCATAAGTGCACAGACCTCAGTACTGTACACATAACCACAGAATGCCCAGGTTATGTCCTCAAATATAACCCCTACTATACATAACATGTGTAGCAGTCTGATATCTCACTGGATTGTTGTCAGATATGATGTCAATAAATTATGGTGCATAGAACATATGCACCACTTACTGCATGACATATGTACAAAGGTAGATAGAGTTGTGGCTGGAGGCACAAACACAGGACCAATATTGACATGTTGCTGTGATAACCTCATACATTTGTTAGGGTTGTAACAGGGTTTGTTGTGAGATATGTCCTATGAGGGATATGAAGTCAGTAACTCTCATGGCTGTCACCATGTACTGACTGCAGTCCTCACACTATGCTTCTGCAGTTCACAGATAGGTTCTCTGTGAGGAACACAAGTAACAAAAGGCATCACACACTGCCCAATCTGCAGATGACCCTACAGATGGGGGTTTCCTCAGAAACATAGAACTGTCATGACAGATATTAAAACATGTAGACAAGCCATATCCACACACACCCTGTTAAACCAACATTACTCCAAATGAAGGTTAGCAACACTTACATTCTGTAGTCATGTCAGGCACATCCCCCTCCTGTGTGTTGGCCTGTTTCCACAGTGTATGTTGTTAGAGGTAAATCCCCAATCCATCTGTGATGCTGTTTGCCAAACATCAGATCTAGGTCCTGCTCACAGTGAATGAAAAGGCCCAACACCAACATGATGTTCCTATATATTGGAGTGCATTTCCATGCAATTGGCTATGGGAATGTTACCACAGCTGTTCCACATGCAGTCAAATAGATGAGGGTGCAATTCATGCAGAGGCCATCAGCTGATCATGAGCATCACTTACAAAACACATGCTGCTGCCTAAGCAAAGCAGGTGTAGCTCTCCACATCCACCAGAGAGGGAGTGAGAGAGGCAGACAGAGGCAAAGATATGTCTGGGAGGGGGTGGGAGAGTAAAACCTAAACATGTTTTTGTCACACATCCACCAGTACAGGGTATCAAACCCCTAATTTACTATCTATTGTTATTGCATGTCTATGCAGTTGTTGTATGAGCCACATAGCTTACATGTTGAGGAGCTCACCAAACATATATGTGATGGTGAGTGACATCTGCAACAGTGATATGGTAGCGATATGGTAGGTGTAGTACACATGCCTGTCTGCATGAACAGTTGTCAGCATCAACACAACCACACTCTCTCAGGGACTCACACATTGACACACTTGACAGGGTCAGGAATACACTTCCTCACTAGTTATTTTGCCACAATACAGTACTGTGCAGGTATCACATGCACCACAGGGGTTATCTGGAGGTTATATGGGCAAAGGGTATGTGGAGGTTCTGACATCAGACAGCATGCTTCACTATGCCAGTGGGGGTTGTAGTGAGTGTGAATGTGGTCAAAAGCATCATATACCACACACACAGACACAGGGTGCCAGTACTGACATGCATGCATGCATTGCTTCATGGGTGCATAGTGATTGACTGTGCCAGAAGGCTATACAAGGCTAGGTGAAGGGTATACCTTGGCATCAGGCCACATGACAATGGTCTTCAGTGTGGCTCAGGGGTGTAGTGTCTGGATTGGCCCACACAGGTGGGTATTGTATTCACCATCCAGTCACCTGGGTAACTATTGTGTGTGGCCATTGCTGTTCAATGCTTGCCATGTATGTGTTTTATAGTCCATGACATGGACGCTGTCTGGGATGTGCACACATCCCACATGCATTTACAGTGACATGTGGAACTGTACCTCGGGTGTCTGGCCCATATTGTGTACACAGATTGTTATAATCAGATGTGCCTGTCCTGGCCTCATGTGCTGGGAACAGGTAATGGACAGTAGGTTGACACTGCACCTACATTGATAGCATGATACAGGTATTCCCTGGTGTCAGTGGCATCTGTCCATACAGGGCATGTGTATAAGGCATGGTATGTCCTTTGTGGGTCACATTTGATGTTATCACAGGTGTTGCAGGCATCTAGTGGGGAGCATAGTGAAGGCACACTGTCTGCATGTACATGTGTAATTTACTGATGGACAGGGTGCCATGCCATCTCTCGTTCAATGCAATCACACCATGGTTACTATCTGTGGGCAATATGCAGGGTACTACCAACATAGCAATTGTTGCCTAGGCAAGTGTGTTTGTGTATGAGACATGAATTGAGAATGTTCTCTGTGTAATTCAAGGGTTGCTAACTTTGTTCGCCAGGCCTTGATGTCACATGTAGGGGTATGGATTGCCACTCCAGCCTCTTGGCTATTTCACATCTGTGATCCTTGTAAGGTGGACATTGTGACATATAATAGGGCCACCATATAAGAAATTTGCAAAACCCACTTCACTATGAGTCTGATTGTTACACACTCACAGCCACCACCCCACATTATACTAATGACCAACACAGACACACCCACACACCTGCCATATCTGGGATTAAAACGCCTACATAACTAGTTTATTACATTACAGCATTACGTAGTTATAGGACGTGCCAAGGAGATTACTGGAGTACTCTTTCCCCAAAGGTGTATTTCACAGTGAATGACATTAGCAGGTTTGTCAAAGTAGAGCATCTAAATTGTAGCAAGTGTGACTAGCCTAAAAAGCATTGCTCCCTACATAGACACAGAAACACACAAACATTCACACTTACCATGTGTGGGAATGGAATCCCTACCAAAGTACTATATCACACTACAGCATAACACTGTTATAGGACACACCAAAGACACTACTGTGTCACACTTTTCCCAAAGGTGTATTTCACAGTGAATGACATCAGCAGCCATGCCAAAGTAGGACATCTGATCTGTAGTGAGTGTGACTAGCCTAAAATGCATTGCTCCCTTCACAAACACAAACATCCACAATTGCTATGGGTGGAACTAGAACTCCTACCAAAGTACTATGTCACACTATGGCATTACACTGTTATAGGACACACCACATAGGTTACTGGGCTACACCTTTCCCAAAGGTGTATTTCACAGTGAATGACATCAGCAGCCTTGCCAAAGTGGGTCATTTGAATTGTAGTGTGTGTGACTAGCCTAAAAAGCATTGCTCCCTACACAGACAGAGACACACAAACACAGTTGCTATGTCTGGGATTAGAACTCCTATCTAAGTAGTTTATCACACTACAGCATTACGCAGTTATAGGACAAACCATAGAGATTACTGGGCTACACCTTTCCCAAAGGTGTATTTCACAGTGAATTATATCAGCAGCCTTGCCAAAGTAGGGCATTTGAATTGTAGTGAGTGCAACTAGCCTAAAAAGCATTGCTCCCTACACAAAGTAACACATGCACAAACATCCACACTTGCCATCTGTGGGAATAGAACCCCTACCAAAGTATTATATCACACTATAGTATTACATTGTTATAGGATGCACCACAGAGATTACTGGGTTACATCTTTCCCAAAGGTGTATTTCACAGTGAATGACATCAGTAGCCTTGCCAAAGTGGGGCATTTGAATTGTAGTGTGTGTGATTAGGCTAAAAAGCATTGCTCCCTACACAGACACACACACAGTTGCCATGTATAGGATTAGAACTCCTATCAAACTAGTTTATCACACTACAGCATTACGCAGTTATAGGACACACCACAGAGATTACTGGGCTGCACTTTTCCCGAAGGTGTATTTCACAGTGAATTACATCAGCAGCCTTGCCAGAGTAGGGCATTTGAATTGTAGTGATTGTGACTAGCTTAAAAAGCATTGCTCCCTACACAAAGTAACACACACACAAGCATCCCTACTTGCCATGTGTGGGAATAGAACCCGTACCAAAGTACTATATCATACTACAGCATTACATGGTTATAGGATGCACCACAGAGATTACTGGGCTGCACCGTTCCCAAAGGTGTATTTCACAGTGAATGACATCAGCGGCCTTGCCAAAGTAGGCCATTTGAATTATAGTGAGTGTGATTAGCCTAAAAAGCATTGCTCTCTACACAGACGGTGACACACACACCTGCCATGTCTGGGATTAGAGGTCCTACTTAACTAGTTTATCACACTACAGCATTACACAGTTATAGAATGCACCATTGAGATTACTGGGGTACACCTTTTCCAAAGGTGTATTTCACAGCGAATGACATCAGCAGCCTTGCCAAAGTAGGGCATTTGAATTGAAGTGAGTGTGACTAACCTAAAAAGCATTGGTCCTTACGCAGGCAGATACACGCACACACACACACACACACACACACACACACACACACACACACACACACACAGACACACAGTGGCCATGTCTGGGATTAGGACTCCTACCTAACTAGTTTATCACACTACAGCATTACGCAGTTTTAGGATGCGCCGCAGAGATTACTGGGCTACTCCATTCCCAAAGCTGTATTTCAAAGTGGATGACATCAGCAGGCTTGTCATAGCAGGGCTATGGGGAGGGCAGTGTGTGTGCATGGGCCATAACCCATTCATCTAGAGGTTGACACACCACATGCAGGCACACGCAGGGCTATATTCCGCAGGTACATGTATACAGCTGCTAGATGACTACTGCCTTGTACAGTCATGTTGCACAGCTAGCACTTGCACCACATAGTCTGTAATGCTGATGGATACCAGTGGCTAATTTCTACAGTGAGTGACATTTACACATCATGTGGTTGTAGCCATTTGGCTGTGTGCTGGGTGGGACAGGCCTCATGATGGATGGCTCTTTGTCACAGTCACTCTCTTCCAGGCATCCATGTATGTCTACGTTTGGCATATTATGGTGTGTTGTCTTTGGATATATGTCTGTATTCCTATCCAATGTCTGTGCAAAACATGATTGGTGCATACTGAGGAGTGTATGCACTAACATCTGCAACTGTCAGATATGTATGGTCCACTGTTGTTTGCAGACATGGGCTTCAATTGTTTAAGTGTGTGAGCATGCCCAGTATGACCTTTCAGTATGTTGTCTGACATTGCCTTCATTTCTCGGTGTGTGAGCATGCCCAGTATGCCCTTTTGTATTGAATGTGTGGATCCATTCCAGGTAGTTTGTACTTCAGTGCAGACCTTTGTGTTGTACACCTACAGGTATCAAACTGTTTCTACAGGGTATCTGTAGATCATTTAGCAATATGGGGTCAAACTGTGCAAGGGATAGTGTGTCCTGTAGGTGATTGTGTCTGTGTTGCTTCTGCTACATGGTACTGGTGTTAGCAGAGATATTCAGACATGTGTACTGTTATACACTGTGATATTTTATGTCCTCAAGTACTGTCAGGTGGACATTCTTGCTCACAGTGATGTCCTGGAGAACAAGGGTGAATGCAGCTGTGCCAAGTATTGTGGGCAAATGCCTACATATTCATGGAAAGTTCTGCCATTCTGGAGGGGGAGCTGCAGACACTTGCTGCTGGGTCTGTGTATCCAGTTCAGCACCTTGGTACAGTGCTGGCAGGGGATACCATACTTGTTCATCCATCGACATGACAGTATGGTTTTATCTTGCTGTAGCAATACCTCACTGCTGTACAGATTCACACAGGTTACCCAGAGGCAGGGGTCATAAGTCAGGACATTACCCCTATTGTGGTGTACGGGCAAGTTTGTAGCCACCCATTTATGTGTTTGTGGCCAGGGATAGTGTGTGCACACAGCTGTTTGTCGGACCTTGCACATTCCATGCTGTCCATGCTTCCAGCCCCCCCCCCCCGCTATTATTCTGGCCTCTTCCATACATTATGCATACATTCTCTGAAACTTTCCCTAAGGTTATCACCTCATCACAGCTGTGACTTGATGTTGGTTCACAATTCATGCAATGGGACACGGTGGACATGTTACTGTGGTTTTTCCACATGGCCTTGCATATGGCTTATGTGGAGTGTGTTATGTTGTTACTTGGGTTCATAGGTTCATAGGTAAGTACTAGGCTATTGGCTTTGGGGCCTATACAAGCCCAGCTAAAAAGGTACCCTGGCTTTTGCCACCCAAGAAAATTATTTTCCTGAGCCACTGTCGAGCAGAGCCACAGAGGTGGTCCCCAGGGTGAATTTCCTATTTCCCATACAATCATCAAGATTTTTCTTGAAGAGTGCTAATGAAGAGCTTTGTTTCACATAGATAGGTAGTTTATTCCAGAGTATGGGAAGTCTCTGGGACAGGAATCTATCCCTCTGGTATGTTCTGTTTATTGTGGTGACAAGGTTTAGGTCCCTAGAGCATGTAGCTCAGAAGGATTGGGATTTCTTTAAGTGGAGCATGTCCAACAGCTCTGGGTTTGACATAGCTTTGTATGTTAGGCAGAGATCACCTCTGAGTAGGCGATATGCAACGGAGTAAAGCTGGAGTTTTTTGAGACAGTCTGCATAGGACATCTGTTTGAGGCCGGTAATCCTCTTTGAGGGGTATTTCTGCGCCCTTTCCAGTTGTTGTAGATGTCTTGTGAGGTACATACCAAAAGGGGCATTGTACTCTATAATGGGTCTAATGAGTGATGAGTAGAGGGGAACAATGACCTCTTTTTTTCTGGACAAGAAACCTTTTGTGATGAGGTGTGCCACATAGAAGGATTTTCTGACTACTGTGGCGATGTGATTATCAAAGGAGAGACTACTGTCCACCTGTGCCCCAAGGTCTCTTATCACACTTTCAGTGTTAAGTATACTACCGCCTATGTTGTAGTTCATGGGTACAGAGTTTTACCAAAGGGGATGACAATTCACTTTTTGGCATTGAGCTTGAGGCCATGGCTTTGACACCAGGCATATGTCTCAGTGAGGCCCTTTTGTAGAATGTCCACATCGTTAGGAGTTTCGATTATGGCTCCAAGTTTGCATTCATCTGCGAACTTCATTAGCCAAAGATCTTCTGTGTTAGCCTGGACTTCAGAGAAGTAGATACCAAACAGGAGAGGACCCAGGACTGAACCCTGTGGTACTCCACTTGTCACTGGTCTAAAGTCAGATTTGGAGTCTGCTACTAACACAGTGTGGGTTCTGTCAGTGAGCCAGTTGGCAACCCATCTTGTGACATAGGGATTTATACCTAGTTTAGTGAGTTTATCTATAATTCCAGAGTGGGGGATGGTGTCGAAAGCCTTGGCAAGATCTAGATAGGCTGTGTGAACCACCTTTCCCTTGTCTACGGCTTTGGTGACTGCTTCAAAGAAGTCCATCAGGTTTAAGAGACATGATCTGCCTTTTACAAACCCAAACTGGGTGGGGTCCAGAGTTTGGAGATTACCAATGTCTTTGTTTATAAATTCCATGATGATACATTCCATGGCCTTGCAGACCTGGCTCGTCAGGCTAATGGGGCGGTAGTTCCCGGGGTCTGTGGTGGCTCCCCCCTTGTGGAGTGGGATAATCGTCGCTGTGTGCCATTCAGCAGGCACAAAGACTGAGGTGAGGCTATGACTGAACATGGTAATTAAGTGGGGTGCCAGTTCGTTCTGTAGTTTGTGTAGAACGCAGCCTGGGATGTTGTCTGGTCCCATGGATGCTGTGTTCTTGGCTTTGGAGAGTGTGGTTTTTACCTGTGCAGCCGTGATTACAGGAACTTTGCATTCTTCCAGTATAGAGATGGGCTCCTTAGGGGGTGAGAGGGAGGTAAAGTTAGCACTGAACCTATCTGCCAGGATGTTGGCAATATCAGTTGGGTCTGTATATTTAGTGCCATTGTGCTGTAACTCAGAGCAGATCTGAGTGTTGCCAATGAGATTCTTGACATAGCTATAGAATGCTTTGTGGTTGTCTTTAGAATCAGTAGCGATTTTGTTTTCGTAACTAGCTTTGGAGGATTTTATCAGGGATCACAGCTTCTTACTGAGGCTGACCAGGGAGCTCCTCCACTCATGGGATTTTACTCTCTTTTGCAACAGTTTCTTCCTTCTGTTGTATAGTTTGTTTATGGCAGGGGACTACCAGATTGGCTTCTTTTTTTTGGAGGATAGTGTCTTGGTTCTGTTTGGGATAGTACAATCCATGCACTCATGTAAGTGCTTATAAAGTGCAATTGTGTAGGATTCAGTAGTCGTAACTGTACTGTCCATCTGCATGGGTGTCATGAAGTTCACCACTTCTTACTTAAGAAGCATGAAGTTGGCTTTGGAGAAATTTTGTACCATGGTTTCCTTAATGGGGGGTGGGGGTAGGATGTGGATATCTAGGGTAATTAGCTTATGGTCAGATCAGACCAATGAGGCATTGACTTCAGATGTGGAACACCGGTCACTCATGTTGGTAATGACTAGATCTAGGATATTGTTGCCCCTGGTGGGGGTGTGAATAAGTTGATCCAGGGCATTGGAGTTTATGAATTCCAGAAAGCGTTGAGGAAATGAGTTGGTACATGAGTAGTTTTCCCAGTTAATGGTGGGGTAGTTGAAATTGCCCATTATGAGGGTGTTTGGTTGAACCCTAATATTTTCCAGTACATCAAGAAAAGAGGAGTGGGAATCCTGGGGCATGGTGGGTGATCTGTAGCAAGCTACAATTTGGATTTCAGTTTTGCCCAGAGTTAGTTGCACTTGGATAACCTCGGGAGCATTATGCTGAGCAACTAGCCTGGAGGTGTGGATATCCTTAATGAATATGGACACACCTCCGCCTTTGGTGTTCCGGTCCAGTTTACATGGCCGAAAAGTGTGGTATGAGTTATAGCCTGGTAGTGCAGGGGTGCTCTCTGGAGCCTTGAACCAGGTCTCAGTCACTGCACAGATATCGATGTTCTCCATTCTAAGGAGTGCCTCGAGTGAGTACATTTTGAGATTTAGACTTCTAGCATTGAGTAGCATCACCCTCAGTTTTTGCTTGCCTGTTCCTGTTATGGTGGTGAATTTGTCATTTGAACCTTGCCTAAAAAAGGCACTATAGGGGCGACAAGAACCTTAGCCAGTATTTGGAATCCCAGGGGTGACAGGTGCAGGCCATCTCTGGCAAAGCATCGTGGTCTGTCGATCATGTCTTCTCAGGCAGACAGATACTGGACCCCTTTAGAATGGCACCAGAAGCTTAGCCAATTGTTGAAGTCAATCATTTTGTCCTTGTACTGCGGCAACATTATGGGTGATGGAAGAATGCTACTCAGGGCTAGGGTCATACCTGCCTGAGCTACAAGATCGGAGAGCTCTTCCATGTCTCTTTTCATGTAGTCCAGGGAGGTACGTCTCAGGTCGTTCACACCAACATGGACAATGACAGAGTCATATTTGTACTTTTTGTGGAGTGACCTGAGTGCGTGGGTTATTTAGTGGATCCTGGCACCCGACAGGCAGCTGACAGTAACCTTCTTCTTGTTTAGCCTGGTGAGTGGGACATTGGTGTGCCTGACTATAGAGTCAATTATAACTAGTGTGTTGGGTACATTATTTTGCCTTACTGGCTGTGATTGAGTGGCACACTGAGTCTGCAGGCTATGTGTCATTTGGGTTGTGTTGGGGGTGGAGGTTGCTTGAGCAGATTATTATTGAGAGCCTCCACAAATGTTTTTGTGTTTCTATGTGTGGATTATGGTGGTGTAGAGTTAGTGAGACTATGTGATGAGTGTGGTGTGGTGCAAGTGTTTACCTTCTCCTCTTGACTGTCAAGTTCAGTCTTGATTGGAGAGCTTTACCTCCAGTTTGGCTAGATAAGTGCATCTCTCACAGGTTATAGTGTTGGGTGGTAGGAGGAGAGGGTTGTCTGTGTACATGAGGCAATTTCTACATTGCCCCAAGATGCCCAGATTCATCAGATAGACAGGAGAGAACACTGGGAGCTGACCCTTGGACATGCCTGAATAAAAAACTATTTTCCTCTAGATAAGTGAGTAAAGTGAGTACACGAGCTGTTTTCTCTAAGCAAGTGAGGAAAGTAAGTACCAAAACTGTTTTCCTCTAGGTAATGAGGAAGGTTGAGTGCTGTAGTAATTAACAGGTTATTTAGTGCTTACAAGTTCTGAACATGTCCATGAGATAACATGCATTGGCAGTATGTGTGAGACACAGGCCTTTGGCAGAGGCCTGTAGGCCATTTGGTGGTGATGCGGACCAGCTGTGGCAGGCCATTGCATTCTGTCAGTCCTACAGTCTCAGACTGCCATACAGTATATTCTCCTGGGGTGACAGGGTAGGTGTGCTACGTGTTAATGCCAATACTTTCTATCAGTATTAATCAGGTGGTGTGGATGCTGGCAGGGTGCTACCTACAGCTAGGGACACACCTGCATGGGACACCTGCACTGCATGTTGCATTCTTTCGCTATTGCCATATACAGGTGGGGATCATATTGTACCCATTCCCAACAGCAGGGATACGATCAGAGACGTACCTCTGGGTGGTGTTTGAGTGAGCTGGGTACATGTGTGCTATGGACACTACTTGCATATAACTCACAGATATGCATAGGGCATTCCAGTTATGCTGGCATGTGCAGGTACATCAGCTGTGTCCCAATACATCAGACCTGTCACCATTGTGATCTGCAAGTGTTCATTTCCTTTAGAAAAACATAATTTCCTTTTGGATACTAGAGTCCAATAACGCCAATTCACTTTTCAAATTATCCATCTGTGCGCAATAATCTTTTATTAAAAGTTCCATAAACTCAACCCCTTGTTGATCAAACAAACTTAAAAGTTCCTTGTGAAAGGGTGAGTTTGAAACTAACCCAGTAGGAAACCGCCATTGTCTAAGTCCCTTTGGGACTTGTTGCCTCTTGATGCCTCTTGGGCAAAACTGAAAGACCCCTCAAGAATAGAATTTATGAGCACTTTTATACCATGACCCCCCATTAATATTCTAAAACGTGCATGCTGATTGGCCAGCGTGCACGTTGTAAATCGACTTATACTAATGGAAAAAGGTCCGGTCACCCGGACTTTTTCCATTAGTATAAGTCTTTTTTAAAACACTGTCTCACTATGTTAAAGGAGTTTAACATAGTGGCACAGGTTTAAAAAAAGCAACGGAGATGTCCCTTGCTTTTTTTAAAGCTGTCTCGCTATGTTAAACTCCTTTAACATAGCGACACAGTGTAAAAGCAATGGAGATCTTGCTTTCTCCGTTCCTTTTTTTAAACCTGTCTGCTATGTTAAATGGGTTTAACATGGCGAGATAGTTAAAATAAGCAACGGAGATCTCCGTTGCTTATTTTAAAGCTGTCTCACTATGTTAAACCCATTTAACATAGCGAACAGTTTAAAAGCAACGGAGATCTTGCTTTCTCCGTTGCTTTTTCAAAACTTCGCTATGTTAAATGGGTTTAACATAGCGAGACAGCTTTAAAATAAGCAACAGAGATTCTCCGTTGCTTTTTTTAAAGCTGTCTCACTATGTTAAACCCATTTAACATAGCGAAACAGTATAAAGCAACGGAGAAGATCTCCGTTGCTTTTGCCCACAGCTCTGATGTACTGCGTAGGCTTACGCATGCGCAGTACATCAGAACTGCCGCGGATAACAGACAGTGGTGGAAGGGCAGCAAGGAGGCATTATACAATGCCATTATTTAAGAAAAGTAATTATTATTTTTCTTAAATAATGTCATTGTATAATAGCAATAACCCACTTCTGGGCCAACCGTGGGTAAATCCAGCATTACCCACACCCAGGCGTGGGTTATTGCTATAGTATCCCATTGACAAAAAGAATTTGAACAATGCACTTGCAAGGCATATTAATTTGTGTCCCAAACATGAATTCAAGTTCTTAGTTATTGAAAAAATTCCAGATAATTTTAGGGGTGGACCAATGGATTTGAAATTAGAGGAGAAGGAACTGATTTGGCAGTTGAAATTAAATGCCTTAGTTCCGCCGGGTTTAAATGACTTTGTTTCTATTAAGAGATCTTGAAATTAAAAGCGTTAGTTAGATAGATTTATGTTTAGATATTTTTAACGCTTTTTACTGTATATTTATTAAATTATACAAATGTATTTTTACATGTAATTTTTGGAAGTATTTGTAAGGACTTTTATTATTTATTTTTTGACATATGGTTTGTTTTTTATAGGAATTTGGCACTTTAAAATGAGGCTGTGTTTTTCCAAAGGAAATTATGTTTTTCTAAAGGAAATGATGTCATGATAAGTATTGTATTTAAGTGTAATTGTGTTTCTTAAAATTGTCTGAAGAAGTTTGCTCATTTTAGTAAACAAAAGCGCTTATTGGAACTGTTTTGAGTATCCGGTGTGGTCCTTTTTTTCCTTCATTTTGTTGCAGTTTGTTCATTTTCTCTGAGTTTATACATTTCTACATAGGATTGGGGGGCACCCCTGACTGTTACTACATGTCTACATAGGATTGGGAGGCACACCTGACTGTTTCTACATTGCTACACAGGATTGGGGGGCACACCTGCCTCTTATTACATTTCTACATAGTATTGGGGGGCACACCTGACTGTTACTACATGTCTACATAGGATTGGGGGGGGGACCTGACTGTTACTCCATATCTACATAGGATATGGGGGGGTCCACCTGACTGTTTCTACATTGCTACACAGGATTGGGGGGAACACCTGACTGTTACTACATTGCTACACAGGATTGGGGGGCACGCCTGACTGTTACGACATGTCTACATAGGATTGGGCGACACACCTGACTGTTACTACATGTCTACATAGGATATGAGGGGCACACCTGACTGTTTCTACATTGCTACACAAGATTGGGGGGGCACACCTGACTTTTACTACATGTCTACATAGGACTGGGGGGGCACACCTTACTGTTACTACATGTCTACATAGGATATGGGGGGCACACCTGACTGTTTCTACATTGCTACACAGGTTTGTGGGGGCACACCTGACACTTGTGCACATTTGCTATGACTGTACTGGTATGTCAGGTGCTCCATTTCATTCAGTTTTCTACCCTATCATGCTGACTAGAGGCATATCAGTGTACTACAGGTCTTACATTTGATTGACCTACATATTAATTTCTGACTTCCTACCCTTCAGAACTAACATCCCACTGCCTGACCTGATATAGTCTGACTGTGTAGGCCTGGGGGGGAGGTTACCCATGGGCATCATTCAGAGGCCTTAGCACAGCCTTTGTTTGCGTTTGTCTACACCTGTTCTGCTGGCTGTTTCTGTTGTTGGGTATGTGAACCTCCCTGACTGGCATGTGTGTGTCATATGGACACACATGTGGCCCAGCACATTTCCTGCAGTGGGTTTTGTCACCATTTGTAGTACTGGCTACTATAGTGACACCAGTATTTGTTATAGATCTCATGCTGCCACTGTAGGTGTCTACTATCTGCTGGCATCCCATTCAGCCACCTGATTCCCTTGCATGCTCACATCCATACCATAGATACAGGTAACAACACATACTGCTGCATTCAGCAATTGGTAAGTTGAGTGGCTTACCTTGTGGGTGTGCCAGTATTGAGGGTGGTGTGGGAGGGCTGCCTATGTCAGATGCACATAGTACACACAGGTAGTGTCATGTTTGGCATCCCTTTTGCTGTATGTGCGAGTCAGAGAGAGGTGTCATTCCCTGTGTCCCTCCTGTGTCAGTGTATGTGCTATGCATTGCCTGTTTGCCAAGACCAGGGCATACTGGGCATGCCGCATTCTGCCTACTGGGGCTGTCTCAGGTTGTTCCTTCTCCAAATCACTCTGTGTCTGTGCAGACCTTCGCAATGGTGGGGGGATGTGTGGCCCTGTCCCATGCTGTTCCTGCTGCAGCTGTTTCTGCAGGATCATATTGTGTAGCATGGCACATATGATGACAATTTGAGTACATGTAGCTGGTGAGTACTGCAAGGCTCCACCTGATGTCTCCAGGCACCGGAATCGTGACTTGAGCATCCCAAAGACATGCTCTATTATAATTCTGGTCTGCGCGTGTGCCTCATTATGGAGTTCTTGTTTGGGTGTGTGTGCATTTCTGATGGGTGTCATCAGCCACAGCTCCAGTGTGTAACCAGCATCCCCCACTAGGTGACCGTAAGGGATACCCCCATTGGCAAATCTCTGGTACAGCTGCATCAGATGCCAGATGTGGGAATCTTGATATCTTCCAGGGCAGCCAGCACACACATTCATTATTATGCCCTGGGCATCGCACATGACCTGGCAGTTGGGGAAGCCCTTTCGGTTGATGTAGACCCTACCCCACTCACTGGATGGTGGTTTGATGCATATGTGCGTGCAGTCTATAGCACCCACTACCTCAGGGTATTCTGCTATTTGGTGGAAGAGATGCATATTGCTGGCCAACGCCTCACAGGTGTTGGGGAAATATACGTGCTCACTGGCATGTGCTGACATGGCATCCAGGAACTGGTGGAGTACCCTGGATGCTGATGCCTGTGAGATCCCCATGATATCCCCAGTTGGCCTTTGGAAGGTACCTGTAGCTAGTATTCTTAGGCCTACACATACCTTGGTATCCACTGGGATGGATTCCCCTCTGTTAGTTCTGTGTGTGAGGCGTGGTCGGCACAGCTCAACAATTTGCTGTAGGAGGTCCCTGTCCACCCTATAGCACTCCACTATCTCCAGCTCATGTAGCCCTGGTAGGTTACCCTGGGTCTGTATACTCTTCTCCGTCTCCTCATTGTGGGTTGGTCAACAGCATTCACATCCTCACCATCCTCAGCCTCTTCCACATGTTGTATGATAGCTATTGCAGCCCCTATCATTTAGTTGTTTTTGTTTGTTAAAAGTTCCCCACTTGTATACACCGGTGGTGTAGAGTATGTGGGAAAACCCAGAGAGAAAGGTGTTTGCATAGTTTATAGTAGTGTTCTGGGCTGGGCTGATCTACTGTCTGTGTAATTGTCTGATTCTGATACATTTCACCTGCCAGCTATGCTAGTTCTCCTAGATTACCTTCCTACTGCTGTTTTCCCTTCCCATCGCCTTCCTGTTTAAGCCTGGTGGCGCGCCACACAAACACAGTGCTCAAATGTGCACAGAGCTGCTATTTCCTGGTTTACTTTTTTTTTCTTTCAAACCCGGTGTGCAGCACGCACACCCACTTAGGCATTGTAAAGAGTGCTTGGCAGCCTCAGACATACTCCCTTGCTTAGCTCTGCTAAGCTAAGGGCAAACCCGAGCCACAGGGCTCCAATCCACTTACAGTATGCCTGACACACACCCCTATGATGTCAGCTAACTCCTAGGCTTGCACCAAGCTATTCCTGCTCTTACACTGTTGGGTGCTGACTAGCATGCAGGGGAAATCTGGGATTCAGTATCATTCCCCTCATTTGCATAGGATTGCCTGCTGATGCATAGTTTCAGGTCCCACATTGAACCTACCCCCTTAGCAACCACTATACACTGGCCATGTTGTCTTCTGCCTGCCATTGAGTATAATGGCAAAATAGTGATTTTGGTTAGAATGCTTATTTTAGGGTTTTTTTCTTCTTTTTAGTCCGATCCCGTTTACGCACCCTGCCCTATGCTTAAACAGCCGGGATCGGCTAAAAAAAATAA
This sequence comes from Protopterus annectens, assembly GCF_019279795.1. Taxonomy (NCBI): domain Eukaryota; kingdom Metazoa; phylum Chordata; order Ceratodontiformes; family Protopteridae; genus Protopterus; species Protopterus annectens. Next base: position 1,594,448,505 of record NC_056726.1, read on the forward strand.
AAGATGATTTTTTTTTTTATTTTTGTGACTGTTTTCCATGCCAATGGCCTTATATTTGGCCATTGGCATGCTTTCTACATAATATCCACCCTTTATTTGGAGCTGTCACGGCTCCGTTTTGTAGTTTGCAGACATGTACTCTGTTACTGGCGGAATACATTTCTGCAGATTACACTAGTTCTGCATGGCCGGCTTCCAGCTTCCTGGATCGCAAATTCACCTCATTTGCATGTATTTCTCCTGCAAATGGGGTAATTTGCATACAGGGGCTGAGTCCATGCAGCTAGTGCAGGAGCGCTCGTGCACGTCCCTGTAGCTTATTCCTGGATCACACGGCAGACATATTGCCTGCTGGAGCTCCTGCACTAGTCCTGCACTCCGTGCAGGGCTTGCTGAATCCAGGGGATTGTGTATGCACTGAGAAAGGGTGTATTCCCAAAAACTCTGTATTTATTGAATAAAAGATGTTTGGTTTTATATTATATATATATATACAAAGACATGCGTCTGGAGTGTTTCTCCCCGGACCTCCACTGAAAATTGGCTCATTCCAAGTCGGACTTTCCCAGTTAACAAATGTTAAATAAATAAAACAATAATAAATAATATTCTCTGGTGTTGAGCTCTGACATTTTTTCTTTAATTTAGTCTTGTGAGTTTTTTGCCATTAGAGGTCATTAACATAACTGTTCCAGATCTTTTTGTGCTGTTTACTCCTCTGCAATCTACTCAACTACAGCCTCTCATCAGGTTTTGTGCCTTGAAGCTTGGAGAACTGTGGCGGTTGTTCCCCTTTAAAGAGAAACCGCTACCACTGCCCATAAAACAATGGAATGCATCAGTATGGACCTAATAAATGTGGTAACCCAAAATCCCTCAACCCAGATTAGTCTGAATTTGTAAAAAGTACATCTTGTCTGCATAATCTGGTTGACTTCTTTGAAAAAGTCATTGAGACCCTAGATAAGGGCAAGACAGTACTCACAGCTAATCTTAACCTAGTCAAATTCATTGATGCCATCCCACATACAGCTGTCATAGATAATATTATCAACCTAATTATAAACCCTTAAGTTGCCTGATAGATAGCAAGCTGGATCACAGACAGAGCCCAGCAAATCCAGACTAAAGACACAATTTCCCCTAAATAGCTCATTACCAGTTGTGTTCAGCAGGGCTTGGTAGTGGGGCCACTCATGTTTGGTACTTATTTCTCTGATACTGAAACTGGCATCAAATGCCTTCAGCTGACTAAGTCTGATAATGACTGAAAACTTAGAGTCAAAGTCAAATCCCCTGGGAACTCCTAGATTCTAAAAGGAGGTCTAACATGCATTAACAAATTGTGCCATGACCATGATCCCGAACTAAATGCCAAGAAGGGTAGTATCATACCCTTTGGCAAAGGTGAATACACTTTCTCTGCCCATATTAATGGCACCCTCCTCAAAACAGTCACAGCTGTCAGATACCTGGCCACATTTGCTAGCAATGACCTCTGCTCTGAGCATCATGTGGTCATGGTGGTTAGGAAATCTTTATATCTTTCCAGTTGATTACCAAAGGTAAAGTCTCCAGAATCAAGTATGCTGTCATACCTCTCTTCTCTTTCCTACTTAGGCCTATACATAAATGTAAAAGACCCAATACTTTCTCACAAAGAAAAGCTGTATGTCTTGTGAGTCACACAGAAATTAGAACATGTCTTCTAAGATTAATCATCCATGAACTGAGAAAGAAGTAAGAAACTAAACCTTATATTTAAAGGGGGAAATAAAATATTTCAAGGATTTACTGGAAAATTTCCCTTGGACTCTGAAAAGCTTTGAAACAGAACTGAGTTTAAAATATCCTAGCCTACAGCACACAAGGCAACACCTACTCTGTCTTCATTCACACATACTGCAAAACCACAGAGCTCACCTAAGAGAATTCTAAGCCCATAATGCCTACTATTCTGCTTTCACATAGGAAATGTTTTACTCCTAGATGACTCTGCAGTTAAGCATACAAAGTCCACACCAACCGGAATGGGCAAGAACAGAGTAACTGTAAGCTGCTTGTCCAGCATCAGGATCTGTGCTGTTAAAGTGACCATAAGGTTCCTTAAGGATGACAGATATGACTACAACCTAGTGCTGGCCCTTGTAAGAGAGAATGACCTGAGGTGTTCCATTCAGAGGAACATGCAGAGGGGACATGATGGAACTTACTATTATGTGTTGGAGGCCGGAAAGACATTGATCTTGAGTAGTATATTGCCTTCATCCAGAATGTTGCCTGGATACAATAATAAGATAATTGGCTTTAACAATAGACTAAGTAGTTGGCATCATGCTAAGGAGATCCAGGCCTTCTGCATATAGGCTAAAGCATTTGCTAACCCCTACTGGACATTCACATATAGAAAACTCAAACTCATACTTGAAAAATATCAAGATGGCACTTACTCAGTGCTAGAAGTCTAAACAGAAATATGTCAGAATTGGAGGCCTTCTGAAAAATCATATACATTCATATCTGTGTAGTTACTGAGACATGGTTTCAGTGCAATGACAGTGCTTTCTCTATACCAGGGTTTAGTGTCCATCCTGCTTTCATATCCTGGAGGAGTATCTATATTTGTCAGAAACGCGATAACTTCACAACAAATTACCCATGACCCTGACATGGAGTTCCGGATGATCCAAATCATCCTTAACAAATCCAATTGTAATTTCATTGCTAGATCTCCATTAATGTCAACTAATGATCACAGAAATTACCTTAACACCACTGAGAAATTAAATATCAAAGCAAATACCTCCTTACTAGGAGACTTCAGTTACCCAAGCATTGACTGGAACACGTGCATGACTAAAAATAGTTATGCTCAGTGCTTCCTAGACTTCATTCATACCAATGCACTGGAGCAAATTGTAAACCCACTCACTAGAAGCTCTAATATCCTTGACTCTGTCATTGCCAATTATGTTCCCACCTGCACCCCACCCCATCTCCTCATCCCTGGTTAAATCTGACCACAAATCAGTCTTCTTCTCTGATAGGTCTAGTTGTACCACCCCATGGCCAAATGAGACCACCATTAGGGACTTCTCTAAGGCAAACCTACTTCGGCCTAGTAGAACACCAATGCAAAATTTCCAACAATTCCTTCCAAATGGACCTGAATGAGAGCTGCTGCATTCTTCTCTGACCTCTACCAACATCTGACCAGTTGCACAGAATGGTCAGCACCCATCTGCCCTAAATATAATGGTAAATTCGGGAATATGTTTCTGTGTTGGAACTCCGGTATTAATAAACTGTAGAAACAAAAGAAGGAAATTAATGAAAAGTTGCAAGAAATCCCTATCTTCCTACCTCAAGACTACAGTGAAACATGCCAACAAGAAACTTAAAAACAGTACTAAAAATGCAATGCAACCTAAGGTTGCTACAAATTCCAAAGGAAACTGCAAAAAGTTCTTCAGTTATGTCAGAAAATTAAGCAATAATGTCCAGCAGTGTACTGAACTCATCCATAATAATATCACCCATTCTGATCTCAAGAATATAGTTAATATATTTGCAGACAAATTTAGTGCCAGCTTTACCTCTCCTACCCACATCATTGCCCCCACTGACCCTGAGAATTTGGTTTACCCTGAAATCACTTTGGAACAATTCTTACAAAACTGTTAAAGGATAAAATAATATTTCCATGAAAGAAGACTATATACCAGGCTGCATTCTTATCAGTGTCAAGCATGTCTGAGCCTCTAATTAAACTGTTCAGCTTCAGCATATCTACAGAGTTTGCTCCTGATGCCTGGGGAGCAGCCACTGTGACTCCCCTATACAAAGATGGTCCTAACACAGACCTAGGCAATTATAGACACAACAAACCTTCTAAGTAAAGCTATGGAACATATCATAGCAAAACTCAATTATGCAGACATAGAAAACCTAACTTATCTAGATCCCAATCAGTTTGATTTTGTGAAGGGCAGGTTCTGTAAACTAAACCCACTAAGCATCTTTGAAAAGGTTACAGAGGCAATGGATAGTGGTCTCTCAGTGCACACTACTAAAGCTTTTGCCACCATTGTCCATGCTGGTATTACTGAAAATTTGAAAGGCTTAATGAAATCCCTTCATCGTCTGCTTGATTACAGACTGGTAATCCAATTGATCCAAAGTTGTGAAAGTTGTTGGTTCCCTTTCTATATGTAATTGGAACTAGTGGGGTGTCACTTAAATCTGTTTTAAGACCTCTTCTATTTGGTATTTATTTTGCAGACATCCAAGCCAATAACTCAGAAGTGTAGTTGACTAAGTTTGCTAATGACTGCAAACTGGGCCCTGTTATCCTCTCATCCACTGATATAAAACACTTTCCATTAAGAGATAGAATATGAACATAGATGGTGTATCAAAACCAGACTCAAACTAAATGAAAAAAGTGAAGCATAGTAGCATTTGGCAGAAACGCTGCTCCCACCTCATTTCTTAAAAATGATACTCCTCTTTAGCCAAATACTGTCATAAGAGACTTAGGTACTTATATTGATAACTCTCTCTCATTCGATCATCATGCTTCCACCACAGTCAGGAAATCCTTGTGTCTGGCCCAGTTAATTTATAAGAACATTTTTCCAAGATCCAAACAAGTTATCCTACCACTGTCATCTTCCGTTTGGGATCCAAGCATATTATTCAACTGGAAAAGCCCCAAAGATTTCTATTCACGAAAATTAAAGATCTTAAATCATTCAACTAGCTTGATAGATTAGCATTACTCTCCTTAAACACAGTACCCTACAAGTTGCTGTGAGGTGATCTGTGTCTTGTTTTACAAGACATGAAAGACCCAGTCCTACTGAACTCCTATTTCTTTGCAAAACCAGTGGCTCTACAAGCCCTTGCACTAGGGATCTAAATCTACAACAACAAATAAACAAGACTCGCTGGAGAGACAGGTTCCTACCTCAATGTATTCTTAGTCTATGGAATACTTTACCGCAACAGGTCAAACAGACTATTACTTTGTCTAACTTAAAGGCTAGTCTTGATGACTGGATGAGTAGACACAAATTTACACCCAAGTTATTGTGTACAGCCCTGACTGATTTTGGAGGTAAGCACTATTAAGTGCTCGAAAAGTGTCAGTTTAAATGTGTAAATGGCTAGGCATCATTCCCAATGATCATGTGCCTTGTATGCTCCTGTGTTCCTAAGTGTCTGAGTTCTATTACCTATGCAGAATGCATCAAAGCTTTATCTTTCTTTTCTGTCTTGTATAGACTCCTTACAGGGGATCTCTATTTAGTTTCATCTTAGTCTACTTAGCCTCAAATGAGACTACAGGTGCAAAAGATATCTCTATTGTGGGACAAATTACCCCGTCACGTTAAAGAAAGCAGTTTCCTCACCCTCTAGAAATGCAAACTGGATGAATGGATAGATAACTAGAAGAACAACCCCAATCTTTCCCTAAAAACTGCTGTGGGAAGGGGTAGAAAGTAAGGAGAAACTGCATTACCTAGGTTACAAATGTTCTACCCCATTTATTGTCTAGTAGAATCCTATAATACTAAATTTTATGGACTTTTTGTATGTACTTTTATGCATATATTTTTATTTTATTATTTTTATCTTTGAGTTTGGATGGTTTGCAGATATTATGCGTCATTATATGTAGAATTTAGTTTTTCATTACCCTGCTGTGCCATGCTGAGGATATTTATTCAAGTTTTTTCTGTACTAAGTATGATTTCATTCACTCTTTGTGAGTAGATACATACATGATACACAGAAGAATTACCCAGCAACTTCAGGTGTCATTGTTTGCATCTCATTTAAAACTAGCAGATACACCGGATATAAAAAATGCCTTTCATGAGAAACTTTCCTTCCTAGTTGCTGATACATAAAGAAAAATGGTTTCAGAGTCATAGGCTTGCAGGTTCAAACTATCTTACTTAATATTTCAGAATGAATTGCTCACACCGAAGACAAATTTTGTTTAGTTTATAATTTGTAAACACTCTGGGTCATACAAGAGTGCAGTCATTAGGAGAGCAGATGTCCTGTGTGTCCTGTTATACCTCCTCTCTCTCTCTCTCTCTCTCTCTCTTTTTTCTTTCTCTCTTTCTCTCTCTCTATATATGGATCCCTATCATATGATAGAATCCTCATTTGACTGAAACTCATTTGACTGAGACCACAAGACTGAAATTTCAAACAATTTCAAAAGACTGAAAAGTCACTTGACTGAAAACCATCATACTCAATTTCAACATACTAAATTTTAAACTGGACCATATAAAACCAGACTAGGTGGGGGCTCCCCCCTAACTATATGGGAGTCTTACAGATCCCCGAATGCACTTTCCACCAAAGCATAAATCACCGAGCATACTTAACCGAAAGTGCTGTTCACCGAAGCAGCACTTTCGGATAAGTATGTTCATAGTGCCGGTCGTACTGCGGTGCAGATAAGGGAACATTCCCTTTTCCCCACTGCAGTGCGACCTCGGAGTGAGAATATTAAAGTAGGGGGTGTGTGGGGGTTGCAGACGGGCTTGTCCCCCTGCATAGAAGTAGGTTTAATGTTGTTTTAGTTTTTTTTTTTTTTAAACATACTATACCGTAAGCGCTTTTTCGGTGAAAGCGCTTTTGGTAAAGCATGTTCAGTGATAATGGATTTGGACTATTGATCTTTCGATCAAAAGTCCTAGATCCAACTATAGTACTAGGATCGCACTACAGTGGGGAAAAGAGCATAGTAGTGGCAGCATGTAGACTATTGTAAGGTACGTGAAAGGTATATGCCCTTTTCCCCACTGTAGCGTAACCCTGGTATAAGTATATATAGTTAGGGGGGTGTGGGGAGGTGTAGCCCCCACACTGTGGGTGTGGGGGGCACAACCCCCCACCTAGTCTGGTTTTATATGGTCCAGTTTACAATTTAGTATGTTGAAATTCAGTATTATGGATTTCAGTCTTATGGGTTTCAGTCAAGTGACTTTTCAGTCTTTTGAAATTTTAGTCTTATGGTTTCAGTCAAATGAGGTTTCTATCATATGATAGGGATCCCTATATATATATATATATATATATATATATATATATATATATATATATATATATGTGTGTGTATACATATATATGGATGTATTCATATACATTGAATAGCCCCATCATCAACATGTTAAATATTGATATCTTTATATCAAAACTACATACAACACAAGCAATGACTGGTGCAAAGAAACAGCTTTGGCACATGCAAAAACAATAAATAAAACATTTTTTGCAGGGCATGAGTCCCCTGTGACCCCCACACTGCCTGCTAATTATATAGGCTAACTCCAAGATCACACAAATTCAGGGTAAGGGCACATTCCCTAACTCTGAGAATTGTTCACTCTTGGACATCTGTTGACCAGCTCTTTAGCTAAACATAACTGGTGGGTCAAACAGCTGTTGACCAAACACACACTCAACCATTGCAATGTTACCATATAAATAGACAGATGCCCTATAGTCTTGAAACAACTATACCTTCAGTATTTTCAAATTCTAATTTCTGATGTCCTGGTTCAGATGTCTACCTAAAAGTAAAATAGCAATGTGGCATCTACAAGCTGACCTGATTGGCCAAGCATGCATAAGAAAAAGGACAATATGGGATATACAGAGTTTGAGTTATTAAGGAGCATTTGCTAAAGATATGGAAAACATAACATATTTTCACAGTTTTATTAATAATACAAAAATGAAGTGTGCTACAATTATGTTGGGTTGGTATGTGCAAGCAGTCAGTGTTAAAAATGATAATTAAACCTGAGTAGTGTGAAGATATTCTGAAACATAAATGCTTATTAGCAGTTATGACTATCAATATTTTCATAACAGTATTAATTTCATAATAGCTGCATGACATACAAGTGAACAAATGGAGGTACCTTATACAAAGCATTAAGGTGCCTAATGTTGCCATTGATACTTGGCATCTAACATGCATGCTTTTGTAGATTAATATTGTACTGAAATATTGTGAAAATATTGCTTGTATAATTTGCACAGACTCTTGCATATCACAAAACAGTGGTATGCTACACCCTCTTATCGTACATCATTGGAAAACTGTTGAACAAGTGATCAGTTCTCCCACTGAGATCCTGGCTCAATTTTACTCACTTGCAGAGGTACAGCCCTTTGTTTGACCATAGCACTAGTAATTGTAGACAAATAAAATTCCATTTTTTTCAGAAGTTTGCAAAATAAAATCAACATCTATTGATATATCAGTTTAGAATCTTTGATACACCACTGTTTACCCACTTTCTTACAAAAGATCTTTCATGTTTTGCAATTTTTGTAACTCAAATAATTTATCACACATTGCAAATCTTATGCAGTGAGTGTTCCTTACAGAACTTTGGAGCAAAGTTGCCAGGAAACAAGTGGTTTCTTGGCTTACAATATATCAGGAAGCAGTTGGACTAGTTAGCCACCTGTTATTCAGTGCTGAATGAGTTATCGCACATACATATAGGATTGAATGAGTTAACAAGATAAGGGAAATGATGTTTTGATAGTTTTCAGCAATGCCTAGCCCAGTAACAAGACACAATAACAAATTAGTATCCATTTACATTGCTCTATATAGGGTGTGATGAAAGGAGATACTGCCAGCCCAGCTAGCTGGAATTTTGTAAATAATTATATGTCATTGGTGAATATCAAAATGATTTATACAAGATGCTTGTGTTACAAATGTATTAGAACACTATGTCATGTGTATATCAAACTGCTTGTACAGACGCATGTGTTGAAAAGGGTATTTGCAGAGTGCTGTTTGAAATTTAGCCACAGTGTGCTCCACTGGAAGAGAACAGAAATGCACATGCACTATTGTAACTGTTTAAATGTATATATTTTAATAGTGGAAACTGGAATACAGGAGATTAACTTCAGAAACATAACTGAAATTAAATTACTTTATGACTAAGCCATAAAAGATGGTATCTTTCAGTTTTCAATACAGCAAGAGCCACCATATCTGGACTAGGAAACTTTCTGTATTGTCTTTAGGGTGATGTAATTACTAGTCTTGAAAGCATGAAGGAATGCAATTGTTTTATGACTTCCAGCAGCTGCCAGATATCTGAGAAGTCCTTGTCTGTATATTTTTATACATAGATGCTAAATACTGCCAGCTTCACAAATGGTTGTTTGGCCTGGGAATTAGCAGTCAGATAACAAGAAATTATGTCATTCTGCAAGTTATCCCAGCAGTAATATTTGAGATATTAGACTGAGAAGTCTCTTAGTGAGACAGAGCATTCTGCATTCTGTCTTGGATCTGGCAGCAGCTAGAAGATCCATTCACTACATCTGCCTTGCTCTATTAGTAAGTTCTTAGATTATAGAATTCTCTTAAATTCAGTCAGGAATATAGTAAAGCTTAGTTTAGATATTTTTCTTTATTTGACACTGTCCTGCAATGTTGATTTAAATATTTCCAGTGGTTTTGAACTCTGATATCACTGTGACTATATATTTAGTATTGTCTTGTTCTTTTATTTATTATTAAATATATGTAAACCTTTCATTGTGGCTGATCTGTGCAAAGATATTCAAGTATTGAGAGTACTTGCATGTGTATGTGGTGACACTGTGTGGGCCACTCATAACAGCCTTGCTCTTGGTCAGACTACCATTTGTGTTAATATTAATATTACACAGTAAGACTGGACACCCTTTGTTAAGTGCCTTAAAGTATTTGGATGGCGCAGTGGTGCAGCAGTAGCTTTGTCACCTCAAAGCAAGAGGTTCTCGGCTGGGGTGCCTTCTGTGTGGAGTCTGCATGTCTTCCCTGTGTTCATGTGGGTTTCCTCCGGGTGCTCCGGTTTCCTCCCACGTTACAAAGACATGCATCTGGAGCATTTCTCCCCGGGCCTCCACTGAAAATTGGCTTTGTTCCAAGTTGGACTTTCCCGGTTAACAAATGTTAAACAAATAAAATTAAAGTAGCTGATAAGGAGTGACTGGTGGCAGTTATAACTACCCTATAGTCTGGGTAGAAGGGGGCATAGCTAGTAAACCTGTGCCAGCCTTTTCTAGGTGTGTGTGTGTGTGTGTGTGTGTGTGTGTGTGTGTGTGTGTGTGTGTGTGTGTGTGCGTGTGTGTGTGTATGTGTGTGTGCGTGTGTGTGCGTGTGTGTGTGTGTGTGTGTGTGTGTGTGTGTGTGTGTGTGTGTGTGTGTGTGTGTGTGTGTGTGTAAATCAAACCTCGAAATGTGTGTGTGTGTCTGCTACTTGGGCAGGGTCATGAAGCACTGGTTGGACAGAGAGGATGCTGGAGGTCATAGCTTGGTCACTCAGCTGAGATCTCAACTCTATAGCTGTGCCAGTGGGGAGTCTTACTGGGGATCTGGAGAAAGAGGGAGAAACCAGCCCCAGACTGACTGTGGTCTCTGTGTTCTCTTAAGGGAATTTGCACTTGATGCAGAGAGCTTCATCTGGAAATGCTGTGTGTGTACTTGTCATTCTTTCAGTGTTCATCCCCCACTGGTGCCAGTGGTGAGGATTGAGGTTCCTTGATTACTAATCAAGTGGAGGATCATCACAGATGGATATGTATAACAGCTGATAATCTGATACAATGCGCACTAGAGAGTTACGTGCAAGAGTTAATATATTCATAACAGTACTGTATTTCCATAAAATGATATACAAAGAAACTATAAGTTGACTGACAGTGGAAATTTGGCTAAAATATTTTTTGAACAATTTTATTAGCGCTTTTGTTTAGTTGAATCACCAAACTTCTTCAGAAAACCTCCTAATACAGTAGTTCACTATTTATATTGTTTTAAAAAGTGTCACATGCTATTAACAGCCAATAGATGTTCATAAGCACATAGTTAAAATTTCTTAAACATATATTCATACATAAGTTTATAAAACCTACTAAAACACTCAGTTATTTTAACTTAATAATTCATTTTCTTTTTTATCTATCATACACTTTTAATTTAAAAAACTGTTTATTGATATCATGTCATTTAGACCAGGGGGGGGGCACATGCATTCAAGTAAATTTGCCACCATGTTTCTTTATTCTCCAAATTCACCTTCCAAGGTCCCCCTCTGGCATCCTTCACAACCGGATATACTACCAAAAATTTAAAACCATGTGCAGGGTATTTTTTAAGATGTTTGTACAATGCATTTGTGTCCTTGTGATAAGTAATGTCGTACATGTGTTCATATATTCTCTGGGACAATTTCCGTTCTGTTTTACCCAAATAAAACCTTGGGCATTTAAGACAAAAATCAATATATATACAACCCCTTGGGTATAACAGCTATATTTTCCTTTTACATAGTTTTATTTGTAATTTGAAGACTTGATCCATTGAAAACATACTGGCATTGATTACACATTCCACAAGGAATCATCTTTCCTTCCTTAATACCCTGTACTTGTCTTTCCAAAATGTTTTTAAAGTTTAAGCCCCTCCTATAAACTACATTTGGATTAGTTCCCAGTTTTTCCACTAAATTTTCATCCATTTTAATTATACTCCAATTCTTTTGCAATATATCTCTTATAATCGTATTATTACTGTGATAGGTTAACACAAAATGGCAAACATTTTTTTATTTTTGCTGTTATTATTATTACTATTAATTTCCATAGAAACCATCCCCTGAATATTGTTGTTATACCTAAGGGGTTGTATATATATATATATATATATATATATATATATATATATATATATATATATATTGCTTTTTTTTAAATGCGCAAGGTTTTATGTGGGTAAAACAGAACGGAATTTGTCTTAGAGGATATATGAACACATGTACGACATTACTCATCACAAGGACACAAATGCATTGTGCAAAGATCTTAAAAAATACCCTGCACATGGTTTTACATTTTTGGTAGTATATCAGGTTGTGAAGGGTGCCAGAGTGGGACCTTGGAAGTTGAATTTGGAGAATAAAGAAACATGGTGGAAAAGTTACTTGAATGCAAGTACCCCCACCCCACTGGTCTAAATGACATGATATCAATAAACAGTCTTTTAAAATTAAAAGTGTATGATAGATAAAAAAAGAAAATGAATTATTAAGTTAAAATAATTGAGTGTTTTAGTAGGTTTTATAAACTTATGTATGAATATATGTTTAAGAAGAAATTTTAATTATGTGCTTATGAACATCTCTTGGCTGTTAATAGCATGTGACACTTTTTAAAACAATATAAATAGTGAACCATTGTATTAGGAGGTTATCTGAAGAAGTTTGGTGATTCAACTAAATGAAAGTGCCAATAAAATTGTTCAAAAAATATTTTAGCCTGATTTCCGCTGTCAGCCAACTTTTGGTTTTGGTCGTTGGTCAGTATTGACATTAGGTATTTACAAAGAAACTATATTGTAGAAGAAAAGTTACTGTAAGATGGGTTTTATACAGGGAAACAGTACTGTATGAGGCCAATGTGGGTGATGATAGGCTGACTAATATTCTAGCTCTGTGGCATAGAAGGATAAAGGCCTCTCTGCAATCAAGATGACCTGAGTTCAGGTAGTGGTATGAGACCTGGAAGAGCAATGGAGGGGAGGGAAGGGTAGAAGGGAGCAGCCAATGCCTACCTTGGGGAGGGAGAGATGAGACAGTAGCTGTTTCATCACATGCAAAATGAGTCTTGCAGGTAAAAACAAACATATCCACAGAAATAGGTTTGGCCTACCAAGCTGCTGATACCAAACTTCATCAGAATGTGGGTGGGGGCAGTCACATGCACTAGACCCTTGTAATGATCTAGGTGCTTATGACAGCTGTGATGCCCATGTACTGGCTCAGCAATCAAGGAGCCTCAATCCTCACCACTAACACTAGTAAGGGGTGTCCATATAGGGAAAGGATAATAAATACACACATAGTAAAGAAGTCATTGTTCCCCTCTACTCGTCACTCATCAGACCCATTACAGAGTACAATGCCCCTTTTGGTATGTACCTCACAAGACATCTACAACAACTGAAGAGGCCACAGAAATACCTCACAAAGAGGATTACCGGCCTCAAACAGATGCTCTATGCAGACCGTCTCAAAAAACTCCAGCTTTACTCCATCACATATCGCCTACTCATAGGCAATCTCTGCCTAACATACAAAACTATGTCAAACCCAGAGCTGTTGGACATGCTCCACTTAAAGAAATCCCAATCCCTCCGAGCTACACACTCTAAGGACCTAAAACATGTCACCACAATAAACAGAACATGCTGGAGGGATAGATTCCTGTCCCACAGACTTCCCATACTCTGGAACAAATTACCTATCTATATCAAACAAACCTCCTCATTAGCACTCTTCAAGAAAAATCTTGATGATTGAATGGGAAATAGTTAATTCACCCCGTGGATCACCTCTGTGGCTCTGCTCGACAGGGGCACAGGAAAATAATTTTCTTGGGTGGCGAAAGCCAGGGTACCTTTTTAGCTAGACTTATATAGGCACTAGGGCCAGTAGCCTAGTACCTACCTATGAACCTATGAACCTATGAACAATTTCCCTTAACAGCACACAGAGACTACAGTTAGTCTGGGGCTGGTTCCTCCCTTTCTCTCCAGGTCCCCAATAAGACTCCCCACTAGCACAGCTATAGGGTCCAGATCTCAGCCTAGTGGTCAAGTTAAAACCTCCAGCAGCTCTCTGTCCAACTAGTGCTTCATGTCCCTGCCCAAGTAGCTGAAACACACATACTTTGAGTTAAGAGTTATATACAATCACACAGACACTCCTGGGTTGTCCAGCTGAGCCCCTTTTACTCAAACTATACGGTAGTATCACTTGCCACCACTCACTAATATTTATCAGCTACTAAAAAGGCCCTTAACAAAATGTGTCCAATTATTACTGTGCAATATTATTATCCAAATGGTAAGTGCAACTGAACAGTCAAGGCTTATTGGAGTGGCTTGGCCAGTATCATTAAATATATGCAATGTACTCTTCGAACTTAAATTATCTCTACACAAAACAGCCACAGTTGAAAGGTTTAAAATATTTAATAATAAATAATAAAAACACAAGACAATAATTTTTACTACACAGTGCTAGTCAATAGTTCAGAGCTCACAGAGAAATACTTAATATAATATAGTAGAAAAAAGGTCTTTCATCCATACAGAAAAAAAACTAATCTAATCTTCCTAGTTCCTAGTTATTTCTAAGAGAAAATACAGTTCTAAAATAAACTTACATATAGAACACAGACAGTGCTGGTGAGTTGGATGTCCTCAAGATAAATACTCTAATGCTCTCATTCTTTCTGTCCTTAAATTGATAACACAGTACCACTGATTCATTTCAGATTACATAATTTGTTTCTGGTTCCCAGGCTAACAGAACTCAGAGGTGAATAGCCCTTTTAATCTTGCAGCTGGTCAGGAAGCTAGAGCAATAAAAGAAATTATACATGTAAATTCTAGCCATTAACTATGGCCACAAAACAATAGGCAGAATGCCTCCCTTTAGACATCTCCGCTCCGAGTTTTAGATCAAAGAATTTCATAATGCTTGACTTATCAGCTTTCTTACAGCAGAGTGCACTGTTGTTACATTTTTTTCAGTTCAGCATCCAACACAGTCCTTTCACATTTAAGAGAACAAGCCTGTGGCTTACATTAATATTTACAAATGACAGAATTATCTACAAAATTCTATCTAGCTAGGGTGGCAGCCTTCACCTATCTTCACAACAGCCACCAGTAGGTGAGGACAGGACCTTTACAGAGTAACAAATGGTCAGATTGATCACAGGGTTGATGTTCAGTTGGCAGTGGGAGTATAAAGAGTGTTATTAATAGACTGAGCAAATATAGCTTTCATGCCAAAAGTTATATCAGTAGTGTCGGTCACTCAAGCTATACAACTGTTAAGTGTTTTACCTGAACTACCATAATAACAGCTAATGACTTCAACATTTCCTGGAGCTGCAGAAACAAGTCAAGTATTAACACTAACACTACTAATGTCTCTCTTAAATGATAAAATAAGTGACGTGATATCTGCAAACCATCCAAACTCAAAGATAAAACAGGGTTTACCTGTCAAAAAGCAGACTGCAGCTAAAAGTTTAACCTGTTAATTGCCTTTTGCCATTACAAGTGTAATAAACCACCAGTTGCATTACTTTTTGCAACAGAAGTACAATAAACCTTTACAAAGCAGAAAAACAGCATGTTCTACTAGGGCAGTAGCTACATCAGCAGCATATGTTAGAAATGGACTGTGATACATACAAAGGTTTTGACATGGTTGTGCTACAGGTAATCCTTTAGCTGTGTACCTCCCATTGGTATCTGTACACTATTACACAATTATAATTCTGGACATAAAAAAAATATTTGATTATATTAGGGAAACTACCTACTACCTCACCAAGTCCCTGTGAAGACCAAAACAGGCTTGAAGAATGGAATGCTAACTATATATGCAGACTTCTTCACAGACAAATGTATTGCCAGTGAAAGTCTTGGCTTAGAAAAAAGATTCATAACATGGGAAAAACAAACATTATCACTTACTATTACACTGATCTCTTCTTGAAAATCAAAGCAATTAATGATTTACAGGCTACAGAATAAAGGAAGAGGTCACATATCGGTCTACGACAAAGACTTTTGCATGATATCATGTGCCTTTTTGTGTGAATGTGGTGGTAACCATTTCCCTGTTATATGGCAAACTGAAGTAAATGTGTCAGATTATATATCACTACATAGAAAAGGTGGGACTTTCTGGATACATTAATGGAAGTCATAGAACATGCACCCTAACTGACTGAGCCCACATTGGGGGGGGGGGGTGTAAAGGAAACATTGACTGGTACAACAGTGATTTGCATTTGTAATAGGTTCTGAAGCCAGATAGATCCAATGTAGTGTTGCTCACTTTTGCAGAGACTAGATGAGCTTAAAAGTCAGATCTTTCTTATGAGGACATTCTGCATATTCTATGAAAAAAAGAATAGTTGTTCACCACTGTTGTTTATAAAGGTGAACCACCAGTATGATTTTTCCAGATAGTGGGTGCACCTCTCACAGTTAAAATGGTTACATTGGAAGCCCATTCAGTCTGCAAAGCATACGGTTCACTAATGTGGTCATTGGTCAGTGGTATCGTACATTCTTCAGGTTATCTTGTATGACTGCAACTAGATTTTGCTACTTTCATTTTTTCAATTCAAGCTATGTATTGTTTTCTCCTTTATTCCCAGGATGCATTATTTTTCATTCATGCATTTTCTGATACCTGCCTTATCCTATTCAGGGTAAAAGGGGGACTGGAACTCATCCTACCTTTCAGTTGGTGTAAAGCAGCAAGTCAAGCCTAGATATGATATGTGATCGCAGAAGTCATATGCCTGCAAACACACCATGTGCGCACGCGCGCACACACACACACACACACACACACACACACACACACACGCGCGCGCGCGCGCGCGCACACACACAAAGACCACCTGTATTCATCTTCAAAACCATGAAAATATCCATGCATTCAAAAACAAGAAATGACAACAAAGGTCCATAGGTTCAAAACACTCTACAAAAACATTTAATAAATTGTAAAACTGTGAATTTTCTCTTTCGGTGGTGCGTTTTGAACTTGCAGACTCTTGAAACCTATGTGTACCTTAGAGTCCTGCCAGTTGGGAGGATGTCAGTGCAAATTAGCTGACCCTAGCAAAAGCTCACATTGACACAGTGAGGACATGCAGACTCTAGACAGAAAGCATCTCAGCTGGGAATCAGAGTGGAGAATCAAACGTGATGCAGGTGTACTGACTCCTACACCACTGCACTAAATGTTGTTTTGGTTTTTAGTTTAATTTATGCTGCCATGTTTTAGACTGTTAATCCACTTTTACCAATCTGGTCTTATCCTTTGTGTTAAGTAACTGTATGCCACTAGCTGAGAGGCAGTAATTTTCTTTCCAGACCTTCTCCAATGTTTCTTATCACAGGAATTGAAAAGGTCTATCACCTGTACTGGCTATTTAAAGACTCCGCTGGTCTGTATTCTTACTTCTGAATGGATTCATTTACTGTGCTACTCCCTGTCCTATTAATTAGGCAATGTTATAGCTAATTGACTGATTCCATGCCAAAAGCCTTGTTAAAGTCTATTTATTTGTTTTGTCTTTGTTGAGTGGGAAAGTCCAACTGGGCAGAGCCCATTTTCAGCGGAGGGCTGAGGAGAAAAGCTCCACCACAGTACATTTGTATTAACAAGTGAATTTCAGATACTTTTCAGTTGCATTTCTCACAGAACAACTAACATAAATACAAGACAGGTATATACAGTAAAGTATTACATCAATTATAAGTCTATACAGTTGTCACAGCCACACCTCTCAACTGTACAGATTTTTTGAAGAATGTCCATATTTTTGCCTCATACATTTGGTCGATTTTTCATAAAATTTTGGTTTTCTGGCCAAATCCTTGGCTATCTTTGAAGCTTGAGGTCTGAAAATAATGACAGACATTTGAGTTTCAGACTTTATACCCTTCAGAAAATTCATGTTAATGTAAAACCTGTTATTCTATTACCTTTTTTAAGTTTGTAAGAGCTATATTTAAAAATTGTCCCTATTTTTGGTCTTCTGTTATCCCATTATTTATGGCTTTGTCCAGATTTCTTGCTCTAAGAGGTTGAGAGGTATGGTCACAACTGTAAAATCTTGCAGGAGGTAAATGGATTGATACTGCATAAGAGTAACATTATTGTAAAGAAGATTAGTGTTCTTTCATTTCATTAAAGAAAGGTTTGCAAGGAGCTCAAGGTAAGTAAATAGGAAGGGAGAATTTAGTATTGTATCGGTTTGTAAAGAGTTCAAGAGATATATTGAAGTAAGATATAAAATTATGTAGGGGGAGGGGAGATATTAGTCATCTATAGGAGGATAGTGGTAACAGCACATGACTGAGAGTGCAGATATAAAATTAGTTCTCTTTAGGTTGTCTGTTTTAAATTGGTCTACCTAGGAGGTTTAAAATTTAGGTATACAGAAGATACACAAGAGGGGTAGAGTAGTAGATGGGGGCAGTTAGAAAAAGAGCAAGATGAGAAGTGTTGTTTAAGGAGGTGGTGAAATGGCATGTATTGATTCAAATGCAGAAAGGAAAGTTGTCAGGGGTGTAATGATTTGAGTAGAGGAGGGCAAAAAGTTTGTGATAAACAGTAAGAATTTTGTGGTTTCACTAGAGGTCTCAAGTTGGTGATGAACATGAGCATGACCAGGACTGGGTAAGGTAACCTGGTGATAAACAAGAGCAGGACCAGGACTGGGTAAGGTAACCTGGTGATAAACAAGAGCAGGACTAGGACTGGGTAAGGTAACCTGGTGATGAACATGAGCAGGACCAGGACTGGGTAAGGTAACCTGGTGATGAACATGAGCAGGACCAGGACTGGGTAAGGTAACCTGGTGATGAACATGAGCAGGACCAAGACTGGGTAAGATAACCTGGTGATGAACATGAGCAGGACGAGGACTGGGTAAGGTAACCTGGTGATGAACATGAGCAGGACCAGGACTGGGTAAGGTAACCTGGTGATGAACATGAGCAGAACTAGGACTGGGTAAGGTAACCTGGTGATGAACATGAGCAGGACCAGGACTGGGTAAGGTATTGTTTGAGCTGGATTTTATAGCCTGGGAATTTGTTGATCATTTTTACTTGTGTAGGGATGGTGTTGCAGAGCTGGGAGATATAACAGGAGTATAGTGAGTCCCCCAATATATTATTTGCTTTAGTAGTGCTTAGTAGATATTTATCACCAGAACAGAGGTCCCTTGTTAGGGTGATTTTATGTATGGTCCTAACTTACCCTCCTGCAGAAAGCATAGCGCAGTTCATGTGCTGGCTGCTGCATACCTACAATTTCAGATAAAGTGTATTCATATTCTTTGGTGGGTTTATTACTCTCCAGTCTCTACTTATAACAGTGCATACTGGGCCTTCACATAGATGAAGGTCTTGCAACAGAACTCTGACAACCCCTCAAGCTGTGAATGGTGTTAGATGTACTCTTACATATACTCTCAGGTTATTTTTCCATTGCTCCAACCTTTAATTGAACCCAGGCCATTTGTGATGTAGTTTGATCCAAAATTACCACTGACCCAGCTTCCATGTGCATCTTACATTTTGTTGTCCTTTTCTGATCTCTTCTTTTGTGAATTAACTGGGAACAGCTCCCTTATGTTAGGCCCTTTTTCCTGATTTTTTACCATCCATTTTTGGGAGGTGCCTTTTCTCAGTTACACTTACCTTCACTGTCCATCACAGTTTCTTTGTTCCATTGCATATTTATAAAATGCATTATCTCTCTTCTTTACTGAACTAGTTATCTTTTCCTCAGTCTGGGCTTTTGCTTTTCTGACCAACTTTTCTTCTTCTTTCTGATTTAGTTGGTACTGGTCTCTGCCCCTGGTTTCCTTGTGTGTTTTCTTATATTTTGTAAATGCATTATTTTTCCAGAACCCATTATGACATTTAATAAGAGAACTGTTTTCTTTCTCTCTTTCTTTTCTTTTGATTTCCCTAGTTATTTGATTTATATATTACTGCATATCAGTTGTGCTTCCATACCACAAGTAAACTCTTTGTTAAATCATTTGTGAGGCACTTCCAACTTTTTCCCACGTATTACCATCCTGAAATTCTCCTGGGAAATGGCATTATTGCATGTTACCAGCCTTAAAATACCTAAATTAAAATTACATATCTTAGTTACACTGTTTTTTTGGTTAAATTTTACATTACTAAACATTGGATAGATCATTCTAAGATGTCCTGGAGAGGTTTTAGGGGGTTGGCCGTTAAATACATTACTTCGCAAATACTCTTAATAACTAACCCCCACAAACAGGCCCACTACCAGAAATTTTGGAACTTCATATTTGAACTCCTGACTGACAGCTGACAACTATAAATTAAATGTCTTCATTATTGCTTATTTCCACTCACCTATATGCTTATTTAATTCCTTTATCTCTCCCTGTTACCCTTATCCCGAGTTAAAGGTGGCTCAAGGTTAAGATTAATACTAAATTCTCCCCCTATACCTGTTCTTTGAATATTGACCAAAAGGTAATACAGTGTGTGTGGTCATTATACAAATTCACAGTGACTTTACTGTTCTTAAGCAGCACAATTGTATATATTGTATATAATGTGTAATGTTTTTGGTCTCTTCTATATTACTGTACATGGTTAATCTGCAATTGTTTGTGATATATGAATATGGTAAAATCAATAAAATTTCTATTTGAAAAAAAAAAAATTTTACCCTCCTGAAAATACCTAGAACCTTCACTTTTTTATTGCCTTCACAGCATAATTAACATTATGGTGAATGATACTGATCTCAAAATGGCTCTCCGCTTTGATCAACATCAGAATTCTTCTTCCTAATCACTTGAGAATGCCAAGTCCAAAATTTTTCTTTTTTGTGTAGCTTCTAGTACCAGTTATCTCTGGCCTCCTTTTCCTGGGTCATCAAGAGCAGTTCGTTAGTAAAATTGCTTTTATGGGCATGAGCAAATATAACTCATAAAGTGCCACATAAATGATATCACTCATCTGTCTTGCATTCTAAGAATGCATTTCATCTTCCATCATTTTCCCTCTAAATGAGTAGATTTCAGACATGAACTTTGTAATATCTGCATACGTTTCACTTAGCATACTGTCTGTCATTAAATATCCTGCATTTCTCCACGTAAGTTATATTCTGAACAAGCCCTAGCAGCAAAAGCCCAATGGCTGTAAAGGTGCAGCAGTTTCTAAATCAGGACATTCATTTGATTTTGCACTAAGCACAGAACACAAGCTGACAGTGTCACCCTTGCTCAGTGTATATGCAATCTCCATACCTCTAAACCTCTTAGCTCAAAAAATCTGGACAAAGCATAAACTAATGGGGATACAAAGGCCCCAAAACAGGGACAGATTTTATAAACTTAGAAACTTAGAAAGTTGGTGGAATAACAGGAGTTTTATTAGTATAAATTTACTGAAAGATATGAAGTCTGAAACTCAAATGTATGCCATTATTTAATGAAGTCAGTCCTCAGTGATTTGCCAGAAAACCACAAATTTTATGGGAAATAGACCAAAAATATGAGGCACAAATCTGGACATTCTGTAAAAATCTGGACAGTTGAGAGGTATGGATCATGTCCTTAGGCAGGTCATACTATCTCAGGACACAATAGCACCCTTCTTACCATGGCATTGCAATCAATTATCTCTCATCTGGGATCACCTTTGACTGTGTGGGATAAAAATGGGTGCCCAGATATATTAAATGCATGACAGATGAACAACATTTATTTCTTAATAAACAATTCAAGGAAAATAAAACTGATATCGAATAATTAAACTAAATTAATAAATAACTGAAAAGAAACAGTACATGGTTTCCAAATGATGTGGCAATAGCTTCTCTAATTTTCAGACACCCATTTTACCAGTAACCTCTATCACCCCTCATGGACAGAAACCAGGTGGAAGTGGAAATGATTCTAATTTCTAGAGTGTTCTGTTTTAGAATAAAGTCTTAAAGGCATTAAGACTTAAAGGTACCCCCCTGTGTACACACCTGATTTGAATATTAGCAGAAGTAACATCATTATTTTATTGCTGGTTTCATCTTGCACAAATCTTGACAGCTTTTATATTTCCAGTCTTGAAAAATGTCTCTATCAAGACTAAGTCACTTTTGTTTTGCATATCATCTCCTTTTAACTGCATTAAACATGCAAACAGTAGATGGCAGTGTTATCTTTCTTTTTCTTCTCTCTTTTGTTAGCAACTGGAATTGCAGAGAGAATTTATTTCCAACTCTGAAATTATTATAAATTAGTCTGGAGAATGTTAGCTGATCATTTTTCCCCATTCCCTGCTCTTAGCATGGAGTTACCTATAATGAATAAATTGTTTCAGTTTATTTAAATCTTGAAACAAACTAGAAGTGCCGCTGTTAGAAGACCTTAGAAGAGAGAACAGATCAACAAAAATGCTACGAAAGATAGATGTGATAAAAGCAATGTGCAGTATTAGAACAGACCAGGATCTGTCATGCACTATCGCAAATAACACTAAAAATTTTAGCACAGGTGGAAAAACTTAGAGATATGAAGATAAATATAAAGGAAAAGTACAAAATAAGGAATTTATTGATGACCCAAAAAAGTTTTATAGAGAATTGGGAAACAAGGTAAAAGGAATTGAAAGACCACCAAAAAAAGAAGAAACAAATATATTTTGGAGAAATATATATGAAGATCCTGTGCAACATAACAAAGATGCTAAATGGATAGAAGAAGTTAAAGAAAGACTAAGAAGTTTAAAGGTACAGGATATGAAATGGAATGAAGTAGCAGCAGAGAGATTGAAACAAAATTAAGAAAAGCCTCTAACTGGAAAACCTCAGGCCCAGATGTAGTACCTAACTTTTGGCTAAAAGTATTAACATCTTTGCACGAAGATTTAGCCATGAGTAAGAACTATTTATATGCGCACCCTGAACAGACACCAACCTGGCTAACAACAGGAAAAACAATGCTCCTACTTAAAAGTGAACCTGCGAGCTACCCTAAAAATTATAGACCAATAACTTGCTTTATGATGACGTATAAAGTATACATGGGAATTGATGCTGACAGAGTTTATAGTCATTTAGTAGAAAACTCAATTATGGCAATAGAACAAAAGGGCAATAAAAGAAAGTCATATGGAACAAAGGATCATTTGTTGTTAAATAAAGTCATAGTGGAGAACTGTAGAAAGCGGCATTATCTAAATATGACATGGATAGACTACAAAAAAGCATTTGATATTATCCCACATTCATGGATGAAAGCATGCTTAAAATGTCTAAGATATATCCTACACTAATCGACTACATTACAATGACCATGAAAAAATGGCAGACCACTTTGCAATTAAGCCATGATAAAGGACACATTATTATCCCAGCGATAACAATTCAAAGGGAGATATTCCAGGGTGACTCTTTGTCACCATTACTATTTTGCCTTGCTCTTAATCCATTAAGGTATCTTCTTAGCTTAGGCCATGGCTATAATTTGGCTCCTAGAAAACAGCAAAGTGTAAAGATTTCTCATCTTCTCTTTGTCAATGATTTAAAACTGTATAGCTCATCAGATGAGAAACTGAATGCACAACTGCAAGTTGTAAAAACTTTTTCAGATGATATAAGAATGTCATTTGGTCTTGATAAGTGCGCAAAAGCAACCTTTAAAGCAGGACAACTGCAACACCAGGAAAACATCAGTTTGGGACAAGAATGTGATATAAAAGAACTTGAGTAAGAAGGAGTGTATAAATATCTGAGAACTGATGATGGATCAACAATAAAACACGAACAAATGCAAATAAAAATTAGTAAGGAATATTTTAGAAGACTTAAATTCATCCTGAAAACAGCACTGACGTCTAGGAACAAAATCCAAACTATAAACCAATTTGCTCTTCCTGTCCTAACTTACAGTTTTGGATTGATTAACTGGACCCAAAACGTGTTGGAGAGAGTACATAGGAAAGCAAGAAGGATGCTTTGTGCTCGCCAAATCAATTATAAAAATCAGTGCATACCAAGATTATATATTCCCAGTTCTGAAGGAGGGATGGGCCTCCTTGAAATTGATTACATATATAGAAATTGTGGGACTCCACACATATCTGCTGACCTCATAAGACCCCAACATAGTGAAAGTTTTGAAACATGAGGAGAATAAATCTAAGACGACGTCTCTGCTAAATCTAGCAGAAGCATATCGGCATCAAGCAGGAATGGAAATTAAACCAGAAGTAGATAAAAATCTGGCAGCAACTGAATGTGCCAGAAAAAGAAAGACTATAAAGTGAAGTTCCAGATGAGAAGAAAAGAAATGTGGAAAATGCATACATTTAGTTGTAAGTATAGAAAACTTCTGGAAGAACCTCATGTTGATCAGGAACAAATGCAGAAATGGTTAAGGAGAGGCGAATTCAAACCAACAGATGAAAGGTTAATGTTGACGGCACAAGATGTTGGGCTACTTGCATGTTGGTTTACAAAGCCCATTGACTATGTGGGAGAAACAGACAAATGTAGGTTTTGCAAAACAAAATTGGAAACAGTTGCACACCTCGTTGCTGGTTGCAACATATTAATGGCAGAAGGACTGTATACTGAAAAGCATAATAATGTGGCAAGACTATTGCACTAGGGATTGTGCAAACATTATGGTACTGAAGTGGCTGAAAAACACTAGAAACATGAGCCACAAAGCATCATAGAAAATAATGAAGTCTACATCACATGGGATCTTCCATTACCAACAGTTCAAAAGATAAATGCTAGAAAACCAGATATAGTGGTCCAAGAAAAGAATACAAAAGTAGCATTGATCATTGAAATCACCACACCCAGTGACTACAGTGTCCTGCGTACACAGAGACACAAAGTTATAAAATATCAAGATTTGTAAGCATAAATTAGAGCAATGTGGAAGAAAGATATCAAGATAGTTCCAATAGTAGTCGGAGCAATAGGTCTTATAAAAAAGAGTCTACAATCATATTTAAATGTGCTACCAATACATGTAAATCCATACGCATTTCAGAAGAAGTCATTACTGGACACATTGCAGGTGCTGCGAAGAGCACTTTTGGCTGACATCAAAGAGTGAAACAATACTAATTTCATAAATTGTAATTGTACTTTGACTTAGGAATGGGGTCCATTCCCATCATGGTATTAGAAACCCAAAAGATTTGGAGAAATTAAAAAAATTAGAGAGCATCTTTGATCTGAAAATGTTTGCTAGAAATGTCAATTTGAAACTGCTATTGGAAACTAGTAATAAAACAACTTTGGACAGTAATGTTTTAACTTTGCATAGATCCAGCACTTTTAATCCCCAACTACTACCCCCAGTGGCATTTTTTGAAAAGCTCTGTGAATTTGATTTAAGCGCAATCCACACAGAGGTCCCTAAACTGAATCAATTTAATTTAACCAGGGATGAGCAAAGACTCTTGTTGGAGCTTTCTAATAATAAGAAAATAAGGATCATAAAGCCCAACAAAGGGTGTGCAGTGGTGATAATGGATCAGCTTAGATATGTAGGCAAAATGTTGACATTTTTGCACGATAGTTATTATTTCACCCCAGTATCTTTGAACAAAGTGAATATTGTTAGTTACAGACTAGATCTATATTTGGAAGTACTTTTTCTGGAATATCATTTTAGTCCTGAGAAAATTAACTTTTTAAAAGTTAAAACAACTCTAATTCCTTCCTTATTTGGTATAACTAAGGTCCACAAATCTATAGTGAACCCTCCATTAAGACCTATTATTGCAGCAGGAGGCTCAAAAACAGAGCCTCTAGATAAACCTATTGACCAACATTTAAAAGAAATTTTTGTCAACAAGCCACATGTACTTATAAACTCTTGGCACCTACTCAATTGTCTAGCTGAGGGTGAGTTTACAGACAATATTACCTTCCTTAGTACCAATGTGGAAGATTTATTTTTATTGATACTTTATGAGAATGGTGTGAACAATTTTATAGCAGGATCAGCATTGGGTGCAAACATCTCACAAGATTCTGATCACATAATATCATCTCTGGTGGAATTAGTATTGAAAAATAACTTTGTCTTCTTTGTGTGAGGAATACTTTAAACAGACTAAAGGGATGGACCTAGGGGCCTTCTCAATCTGAATTTTTGCGAATATTGTTTTATGGCTGTGGGAGACATATTATTATTATTATTATTATTATTACTATTATATTTGAAAAAGAGTACATGGAATTGATTTATAAATATTACAGGTTCCTGGATGATATTTTAATTCTATGTAATGACGGCATGCACAAAATTCCAGAATTTATAAATTATATCAACACTACTACCACCTTTTTGTCTTTCACACACTACTGAGAGTGAAGATTATAACTATTTAGATATATACCTCTGTAAAAACAAAAATAATAAAAGATTATAGTCATCCATTTACAGAAAAACATCTTATTCAAATATTTTTCTGTGCTTCGACAGTAATCACCCCCACTGGCAGAAAAGGAATTTGGTATGGAGTCAGATGATCAGACTTTCAAGACTGATAACTGAGATTGAATATTTTCACAACAAACTTAATATTTTAAAGGATATTTTTAAACAAACAAACTATCCAAAAGAACTTATAGAAGAACAAGAAACCTTAGTTGTAAGGGAAAGATTTACTCAACATAATCCATTATTAAGATATCCCGATTCTTACATCAGGCTTACAAGAAACAAACCTAGTAATAACACAAACTGTGTTTTGACTTTGACCAAAATTTCCTTCCTATTAGTAAAATAATAGAAAAGAAATGGAGTGGAGTATTTGGGGCATTTGATTTGACTAAGCAACTGGGATTAACACCAAAAATAGAGTTCAGAAGGGACAAGAATGCGAAAAACTGTAAAAAGAACAGGCTCTTGTAAGGTAGGTAGCATAAAAAAATGCAGAGCATGTAGAGAGTGTAGATTTATATATGAGACCATCAACATTGTTATAGGGAATTTCAACAAGGTATTGCCAATACAAGGTGTGATGCCTATGCACTGGCCTAATAATCAAGGAGCCTCAATCCTCACCACTAACACCAGTGAGGGGTGTCCACATTGGGAGGATAACAAGTACACACACAGTAAAGTAAAATTTCCCTTAAGAGCACACAGAGATCACAGTCAGTCTGAGGCTGGTTTCTCCCTTTCTCTCCAGATCCCCAATGCGACTCCCCACTGGCACAGCTATAGGGTTCAGATCTCTGCCGAATAGTCAAGCCAAAACCTCCAGTACCCTCTCTGTCCAACCAGTGCTTTGTGTCCCTCCCCACGTAGCTGACACACACACACACACACACACACACACACACACACACACACACACACACACACACACACACACACGCTTTGATATTTGATGTATATATAAACACACAGACAGTCCTGGGGAAGGCTGGCACAGGTTCACTAGCTATGCCCCCTTCTTCCCAAACTATAAGGTAGTAATCCACTTCCACCAACTACTCTTATCAGCTACTATAAAGAACCTTACTAAAGGGTGTCAAATTCTACTGTGTAATGTTACTGTTATCCAAATAGTGTGACAAACAGCAAGACTATTGGAGTGGCTTGGACAGTATCACCAAATACATGCAAGTATACTAAGAGCTTAAAGTATCTCTACACAAAATAGCCACAGTTAAAAGGTTTAAAATATTTAATAATAAATAATAAAAACACAAGACAATACTCATCAGTTCAACAAAGTGATAATAGAGAGTTCAGAAGTCACAAGAAATACTTTAAAACAACATTGTAGGATAGTCTCACATAAATATAGAAAACAGCTAGACTAATCTTAGTATTTCTATCAATCTCGAAGAGAAATCACTTTTCTAAAAATCTCACTTACAGAGCAAGTCAAGTGCTGGTGAGTTGTTGTCAGATTCAGAACAAAATAATACAAAATGCTATTCTTACTTTCGGAGGTAGCCCTTAAATTGATAATACATATTACTGCTGAGTCATTTCAGATTACATCATTCTTGACACTTCTGCTTAAGTTTCCCAGGCTCACAGAACTTAAAATTTAACATATGTAATCTGCACCTGCCAGGAAGCCACAGCAATAAAAGACACTTTACATGTAAAACCTAGTAATTATCTCTGTCTTATGACAATAGAAAGAATTTCCTAGCCCAGACATCCTGTCCCCTAGCTTGAGATCACACACAGTTGTAAATTCTTTACTTGTCAGCTTTCTTCCAGCAGGCTGGACTGTGGTTACATTTTTGAAGCTTGGCACATAATACAGTTTTCCTACATTTGTGAAACCAGCCTGTGGATCCTATTAATATTTACAATGACATAGAATTATTTACAAAATTCTATCTGGCTGGGCTGTCACACAAGGCAACTATAATTGTAATACGAGAGGTGTAGTTTACACAGGAACCTGACTATCATTTATCACATTCTACATAAGAAAAACTGACAATCCATTTAAAAAGAGAATTTACTAATATATATATATATATATATATATATATATATATATATATATATATATATATATATATATGACATTAGGAAGAAATACAAGAGCAATGCACTTCATAGGCACACCCACTAATTGCCCCAATTTAATTTTTTCCGTATTTTAGAAATGGTGGCATTTAACCATAAGGGTGGGAAATGGTCATCCTATTTGGAATACAGAGAAACTTATGGGCAGGTACTACTTAATGCCACCCATTTCCCAGGAATGAATGATAGCATTTGCATTAGTAGTCTTTTATCATTGAAAGCAGATAGAATTTAGGTGCTACCATGATATTTTTATACACTTATTTATTTTACCAGCTGGTTCCTGCATCCTATGAATAATTTTAATGTTCACTGTTTTTATTATTATTGATATTGAATGTATGTGTTTTAAATGTTAGTATTATACATTGAAAAGCATAAGGGTTCTTTAAACTAAACTTTGTTTTTTAATTGATGTGGTAATTTGATTGGATGTTGTTTCTATTATGAGGAAAACGTTTCAAAGAAAGTTTATCTGATGAAGTTCTGTTTTGTGATTTAAAGGAACAAAAGCCCTCATCTACTATAAGTGTCTGCAGTGTCTTCCTTACAGCAGTGATCCTGGTGACTTGTTATTTTTATACAATCTATACTGTTCAAAGCACTATAGTTGTAGGTAATGTTTTCATTAAAGCCTATAATGGGTTTATAAAACAAATTGCTTGGATCTTGTAGTTATATTATTTTCTAGAATGGTGACTGAATTGCTTTCCCAAACAATTAAGATGAGATAACCTATTCTTGCCATTTTATTTAACCAGGATTCTAACATTCATTACTTATGCCTTTACTTGTATTGCATCTCCATAACATAGTTTTGAGTCACTGATTAAATTCTATAGACTAAAAGGAGGAAGTGAGAAAATCAGGAAACAATGTAACCAGCAGTTTAGCAGGAGTATTGAAGTATTCACATGGAAAACAATACTATACATTTCTCTGTCTGTAAGATACTCAGCATTTGGCAAATCAGTGTAATGGATTTTTTTTTACTTTTCTTCCAGAACCCCAGGGCTAAAGCATGCACCATCTTAAGGTAACTGATATTCAATTCAAATGCTCTTCTGAATGGGGCATACTGAAGTGATGTATGCAAAGATAATTATGAAATAAAATATTTCTATGACATATCTGTGGGATGCAGATTCTGTTATTAGGTGCATGACTGCTGTTGGCCCACTTCTTCTAAGAGTTCAAAGAGTGTATGAACCCAAACAATGCAAAACCATTTGTCATGTGCCTGACTCACCACTACTCACCATTACTTACCGGTACGTATTATGTGCCATATAGCTCCTATAAGCAACTGGATGAATAATCCAATCAGTTATAGAAACAGAATCATGTCAATAGGATATGGTGAATCACTAATTAGGTTTTTCTGACGACTACTGGAATTTAAAAGACAAATATGTAACAAAGTTGCTAGCAGCTTGGGTCAGCCTGCTGGATACAAGTGTCCCTTTTCAGAGATGGCCCCGGAGCACTGACTGGTAAAATGACTTAGTCAAACTCACACTAGACAACGGAAGGCTAAGAAATCCAAAGTTGTGCTTGTTAACAGCTCAAAGCCTTTACTCATCTGTACTAAGAACCAAGATGTTATTGCACAAAACCATGCATTTCACACCTTTATGCCTGCAAAAGGCAAGTTAAGTTAAAAATGCATTTATAATTAATATTTTAACATTAAACTCATAGATTTCAAGCTGAGCAGTTTATTCTCAGACAAAAAAGTACACTATCAACAGAAAGCAAAGCAATTAAACCTAAATTGTACTTAAATAGCAAGGCCCATACAATGAAGCCTGTGTTTACTACAGACAGTTCCTTCCTTTGCACCATAACTGCTCTGGGATGCAGGTTACACACCCAAAACATATTCACAAAAATATGACCATCAACTACAGCCCCTTGCATAACTGCTTACATTCAGATGTTTGCTTGTGATAAAACAAATAAACAATGCAATACAAGTAAATGCATACATAAGGGATGAGAAGTATGTTTCTGCTCATTACTGTAGAACCATACAGTGCATCCCACTGCACACACCCAACTTCTTAGCCTAAGAATCCGAGACAAAGACACCAAAATAAGGAACAGATTTCACATCCTTCCTGTATACTTAGAAAACTGCATTAGTAGGACTTTTCTGAAGGATACAACGTTTGAAACTCATATAGCTGATGTTAGTTACTGTAATCCACAACAATTTGCCAGGAAGCCACAAATTTTACAAGGAACAACCCAACATAATTCTCAATGTTTTTGATCAAGAATTCTAGACAAGGCCAAAAATAATTGGGGGGAGAGCACTAAAAAGAGTAATTTTCAAATACAACTTTTTATCTATTTGCTAATGAGGTAAGCTGGAGAAAGAGACCCTTTCATGGGTGACAGAAGACTGCTGCCTGAGTGACTTCTCACAGTCAATCTATACATGGGAGGATTCAGCGTCTGTACTAAGTGACTTCTCACAATCACTCTGTATGTGAGAGGATTCAAACCCTGCACTTCTGACTAAAACAAACAACTTGTTAGGAGCTCAGAGCCAGTGCCACACAAGTATAATTCACTTAAAATATTAACAGAACTACAACAGGTGTTGCTTGGAAACACATTTTCCAAACAATGACAACTATGATACTCTAATGATTTACCAAAAAAAAAGTGGGGGGTGGGACTGGCAATTGGTGTGGGTCATAGGATCATAGGATCATAAGAAGTCACTAGGCTATTGGCCCTGAGGCCCTTATAAGCCTAGCCAAGAGTTTAGCCCATGACTAGACAAATCAGCACCTGATGACCCTATCCAGCAGGGGCATGGGTGGAATCCCAGAGATGTATTTTCTATTTTCCATCCAGTTATCCAGGTTGTGCTTAAAAAGGGTAAAGAGGTACTCTGCTTGACATGGAGAGGAAGGCTATTCCACAGATGGGGGAGTCTCTGGAATACAAGTCTATCCTGCCAACAAGTCTACTGATGTCACAGACTGGGTTGAGGTCATGCGTGCAGGTTACTTGAGTGGAGCTGGACTTGCGGATATGACAGCACCTCCTTTCTTTCCTCTTATTCTTTTTGTTCCTTTCTCATTTTTTTAGTTTTAAGAAATGTAGGCACAGCAATGTAAAAAGAGAAGAAAGCCTGGACAAAAGCATGTTTAAGATAATAGTTTGTAATCTTGGCTTGTTGATGCGGGGGCTGCGATGTAAAAGAATACGAATCATGATCTAAGTTAGGGTTGACATGCTTTTTTCTTACTTTTGCATAAGGGAATGATGGAATGAAGTCCCTTGGCTTGATCTAACAACAAATTTTACATGGAAGCATGTAAATATGAAAGCAACCTTTATGCAAAAAGGCATCCACTCACCCTATATCTGTTCCTTTCCTAACAAATTGCTTCTTTAAGATGCTTGTGCTGAGGTTTTGGTCCACTCCATTCACCCTTGCTCCACTCAGGCTCAATCCGCTCCCCTACCTTATTCCCATCCCCATCCACCCCTAGATACACTACACTTATACTTAACTACACCCCTTCACCAGCCATTCAATCACAGCCCAAACCTCTCTAACACAATAACTAGCATCTACCACTCTCTCTTCCTCCACAACTTTCCCTTGACCAATCATATAACCCAGCCCATTACTATCTTTGCAGCAATCCATTCCATTCTCACTCTTCATAACTTCAACTGCCCTTGTTCTCCACCTAATCTTTCACCTAAACTCATACCACATAACATGCTTGTCACAGGTAAACTACATCTTACCACACACAATATGGTTCTATTACTCACACTCTTAACCATCCTATGTTCATCTGCCTGCATAATTACATCCTTTCATAATCTTCAAATTATCTATATTGATGTGCCCACAAAACCAATTAACTCACATGCATCTAGCCTGCACACTTACATCAGTATATCACCACAACTGTTCAATAACTCACAGATTGAACAATTCACATTTAAATATATACCAAGCAAACATCCCCATCACCTACAACACAATATGCCAAGCTATTGCCCAAACTCACTCAGCTATTCCAATTCAATGTATCAGTACTTAGGCTAAGTGGAGACATCCACCCAAATCCAGGGCTAGACCCGCTGCATCATACACCCTACTCACAATATAATTCTGTCATTCATAATTCCCTCACTCATACACATAACTCCTCTAATCTACTAATCATTAACATGAACCTTAGAAGTATTCTAAACAAAGTACCTGAATTTCAAGCCACTCTTTCACTATACTTCCCTGACAACATAGTGCTAACTGAAACCTGGTTAAAAATTGTACTAAAGATAGTGAATTCTTACCACAAGGATATAATATCCATAGACTCAACATGCAGCACAAACGCACTGACAGTATATCTATTATATATCAAAACAACCTTACTCTACGACACTTAGATAGTAACCTTCCTCATTCTTCCAACACAGAAATACTAGTTTCATGCCTCCACCTAAATACATATAAGAGCATTATCATCATAGCGGCCTACATACCTCCTGGTTAACATTACCGTTACAACTGAAAATTTGCTCTGCTGGCCCTCATCCACATATAATCAAGAAACACTAATTTTAGGTGCCTTCAACCTAGACTGGACCAGCTATAACTCTAACAACCTAAAAATTTTATCAGCTTCCGTGAGTTCTTGCAATTAATCTGCACACCAACCAGAATAGACAAACACAGTAACAAACACTCTGTACTAGACTGGATACTCACCAACCGAACAAATAAATGTAAGCAATTTGGTTGCTTCCATGACTAGCGACCACTTGCCCACTTTCCTCCTCAGACAAAAAATATGCCCAGCCAAAACCATTGTATATAAATATATCCACAACAAAAAATACTCCTCCATCAAAATCTTCAACTCACTCCTAAAACAACATAACTGGACCTCCTAAAACACCTCAATTTAGATATTGCTGTCCAATACTTCAATAATGTCTTCCTAAATATTCTTAACTCTCTGGCCCCAATTAGAAAAATGCATATCAAAGCAAAACCAGCCCAATGGCTATCTAAAGACACAACACAAACATTGACAAAAAGAGATAGAGCCTGGCTACACCATCAAGCAACTAAAACCTAAACTTCCCTCCAGAATTACCACCAACTAAGAGATTTAGCTAAAAATCACACTAGGAATGAGAAAAATTTCTTACCATACCTTAATACAACAAAAACATTATAATAACCCTCAGAAATTCTGGGCCACCATAAAACAACTCTTAAATCCTGGTCAGAAAACCAACTCATACTAAACCCAAACAAGACAAAACTCATGCTATTCACTAATCATAGAACTCCAATGCCCTCAACTGCTTTTTACATCCTTTCCACAAATAACACCAAAACTGAACCAGTTGACAATATTCAATTACTAGGAGTCACAATTGACAACTCACTAAAATATGAAGCACATAGCCCTGTCCATTAAAAAGATCCACATTAAACTTGGTTCACTGTATAGAGCCAATTTCTCACTCCAACCACAAGACAGTCTATTGCTAGAACACATCTTCTATCAAGTATACTGTTCCCTTTGCCTATCTTCACTAAAAAATTAGAGGCCTGCTACTACAAAATTGCTAGATTTGCTACTAACATCCCCTACAGTACACACTACTGTACAGCCCTAAAACAATTAAAATGGCTTGAATTACCAAATTTGCTATCACTCAACCAACTTACTACTGCCCACACCATTATACACCTACCCAACAACTGTACATCCCTAAAAAATCTAGTACAACCTTACTCAACAAACTGTACCCTACAGTCATTCAACAAACTACTATTAAAACTCACCAAAGACAACAATAGTTTCAGTGACTCTCTGTTCTCAAACCAAGTAACAAAACCTGGATCTCCTTACTCAACATGCACATAACACCACTGCAACTTCAGGATTCAAAATCCTTCCCAAATAACACCTAAATAGCAAGTGACAGTGCTCCTGCTCTACCCATGGATGAACTAGATGCACCCCCGTTCTTAACTACTGACTTACTGTTTGTGCATAGCTCTTTCCTCCATTCCTCCAACTGCTGTTATCCCCATACACCATTCAATTGTGTCAAGTATTTTCATGATACAGTCTACATTATTACAATGTAGTCATGTTCTACCCTGACACACTGTGTATGTGAATAAATCAACTTAGGTGGTAACTTTGTACTCTGTTTGTAACCTGTTCTTAAAATCATGCATATAAATTACTGCATTTGTAAACAAATGTCAAGAAGATATAATATTGTCTAAATTTATTATGTTTTACAAATATGTCTTCTTATTGTATCTATTTCTTTCTAGAGCTGTTCTCCCCTGGCCCTCCACTGAAAACGGGCTACTACCCCAGACAGACCATCCCAGTAAACAAATGTAAAATAAATAAAATAAATAAATAAAATACTGAATGCAATGAAAAGTTTTCCTTTTACCAAATAACTGTTCACAATGTAACATGAGAAGCTTATAGCTGAAGACAACTATGTATCTGGTTCTAAAGTTCATAGGTTCATAGGTTGGAACTAAGCTATCGACCCTAGGGCATATACAAGCCTAGCCATAACAATTCCCTGGCTATTTCTTCCCACACTATTTATTTCCCTGGACCCCTGTCTATCAGGGTGACTGAAGTGATCCCCAGGGTGAATTTCCTTTCTCCCATCCAATTGTCAAGGTTCCTTTTGAAAAGGGCCAAGGAGGCGCTCTGCTTGACATGTATGGGCAGTCTATTCCAGAGTCTGGGGAGTCTCTGGGTCAGGAACCTGTCCCTCCAGCATGTTTTGTTTATTGCGATGACAAGGTTTAGATCCCTGGAGTGTGTGGCTCTGAGGGATTGGGATTTTTTTAAGTGTAGCATGTCCAACAGCTCTGGGATTGACATGGCCTTGTATGTTAAGCAGAGATCGCCTCTGAGTAGACGATATGTGACAGAGTATAGCTGGAATTTTTTTAAGGTGGTCAGCATAGGGCATCTGCTTTAGGCCTGTGATTCTTTTAGTGAGGTATTTCTGTGGCCTTTCCAGTTGTTGCAGATGTCTTGAGAGGTACATACCAAATGGGGCATTGTATTCTATAATGGGTCTAATGAGGGATGAGTACAGTGGGACAATGACCTTCTTTTTTCTGGATGAAAAGCCTTTAATGATGAGGTGTGCCACATAGACGTATTTCCTGACTGTTGTGGCAGTGGTTATTGAAGGTGAGACCACTGTTTACCTGTGTCCCTAAGTCTCTTATCACACTTTCAGTGTTTAGTGTACTGCCACCTATGTGGTAATTCATGGGTACATGTTTTTTCCCAAAGGGGATAACTATACATTTCTTGGCATTGAGCTTGAGCCCATGGCTCTGGCGCCAAGCATCTGTTTAGGTAAGGCCCTTTTGTAGAGTATCCACATCATTTGGGGATGCAATAATGGCTCCCAGTTTGCAGTCATCTGCAAACTTTGTTAGCCAAAGTCCCTTAGTGTTGGCCTGTACTTCAGAGAAGTAGATGCCAAACAAGAGCGGTCCCAGGACTGAACCCTGAGGTACTCCACTTGTCACTTGTCTGGAGCTAGATTTGGAGTCAGCTACTTTTACAATGTGGGTTCTGTCAGTAAGCCAGTTGGCAACCCATCGAGTGATGTAGGGATTAATGCCCAGCTTAGTAAGTTTATCTGTGATTCCAGAGTGGGGGATGGTGTCAAAGGCCCTGGTGAGGTCCAGATAGGCTGTGTGGACTGCCTTACCCTCATCCACGGCTCTGGAGACTAATTTGAAGAAGTCAATCGGGTTCAGGAGACAAGATTGGCCCTTCACAAACCCAAACTGGGTGGGGTCTAGTGTTTGAAGGTTGCCAATATCTTTGTTTATAAGTTTCTATGAAGTCAAGCTGATAAGAAGGCAATACGTTTTTAAGGCTAAAAGTTAATATTTTCGGAAAGCATCCCAATTGCTTTCTACATCCTGCAGAGTAATAAAGATAAGACAAAAGCAAACAGCACTTTGTGTAAGTAGAAGCACAGAATGTCCCATGTGCCTTAGCATGGATAACCTTAACTATAGGTCACTTAAATATTGTGAGTGTAGCTGTTAATCTGGGGCAATTGTAACTATTGGGGGTGTTAAACTTCATTATTCAAAGATGTACATAGTTTTATGCATTTGCATTAAGTTAATATGTTATGGGATATTATGGGGCAGTTTATTTTTCTGTGTGAGAGTTTTCATTGAAACAAAAAGTCTTGTATGTTGTAATATGGATTCAATGGCATGACAAGAAATGACTGTATAAAAGACTATCCTGCCAAACACTACTGCATGCATGTAACACAAAAGCTGAAAACAGATATTTAAAAAAGCTGCTATATAAAACAGATGGGAATAATAACTCCTTATCATAACGGCAATACTTTCCATATTATCCTGGTATATCAATGCTCTTACAGCTATATACAAAAAAGAAAGAGTAATGAACTATATTAAGAAATGCAGAGTGTAAATAGCTATGCTACAGGAGACCTATTTGGAAAGAACTGAGCATGTAAATTTGGAGGACTTATATGAATTGGTAGATGAGCTCCAATCATGATAGAAGAGAATAAACGATAATGGTAGATTTGTGGTAGTATGGGGCTACTGTCAAGGGAGAAGGATAACACCAGGATTTATTTATGTTCCACCTAAAACTGCTACAGTGGATCTTAAGAAAATTCTGGGAGAAATAGATCACTTTGAGCAGGTAATATTACTTATATGTGGAGACTTTAATTCAATTTTCACCAGTGAGGATTTATCCTTGGGGGCCTAGAGGGGAAATATAACAAAAGATGGCAGGCTTTTGAAAAAAATTATGAAGATATTTGTTATGGAAGATGTGACTTCAATAGCAGGAACTTTGAGAGAATTTGCATATTATTCTCAAAGGTACAACAACTTGGCTGGATTAGACATAAATTATATTTCACAGGAGCATGTGGATTTAACTGCAAGTTTTGATACACATCAGATAACAATTTCAGATCAAAAGTCAATAATAACTAAGATAAAATGCAGAGTAATGAAGTAAAAATGAGACACTGGGGTTTCTCCACTTACTTCTAAAAAAAGAGGAATTTAAAGAATGGATAGTAGAAAATATTCAGGAGTTATTAGAAAAATAGAAATTTCTTCAGAAGATATAGCTAGGGAGTAGAATAAAATGAAAGTGGAGGCTACATATATGGTAGAAATAAAAGAAAAGGATATACGGTTAAGAAGTAACTAAAATTATTTAGAGGGACTAATAAAAATGGTTAATGCATTGTATAATAAGAGAAATCTCAAAACTAAAAGAGATCTAATTACAGAGTGCTAAAGAAAAAATAAGGGACTACCTACATAATACGCATGAATTTAGAACGATTGCTGTTAAGCAACTTTTTTGATAATAACTCCAGATCACAAAAACTTTTAGCACAACAACTCAGGCAACAGAAAGTAGAAAGGGTTGTTGCCAATCTTAAGAAGCATATAACAAGGAAAATAACCAGAGATCCTGTAGGGGTATTAGAAATACTTTGGATAAAGCAGTGAAATGTGGAAATCAAAAAAAAGCACAAATGAAAATATTTATGGAAGAATTAAATATGCCAAGGTTAGAAGTAAATGAGGCTCAACTATTAACAGTTAGGATAGCATGAGATGAGATACAAATTGTGATGTATAACCAATCAACAAGAAAGTCTCCAGGAATACAAGGTATTCCTGTGGAAGTTTGGAGGCTTGGAAGTAAGAAAGTGCTCTAGATCTGGAAGGTATTGTTTAATGGTATTTTAAAAGGAGGGGAAACACCAACATTCTGGAAGAAAGCTATGGTGGCTGTAATATCTAAAATGGTAAAGACCCCTTGGATTCTGCTTCATATATACACAATTCAATTCTTATACATAATTGTAATGTCTATAATAGCTAAAAGAATGGCAAAGATGTTGCCAAAATTATTAGATATGGACCAATGTGGTTTTGTGAAGGGGATGCAGACATTTGACCACATTAATAGAACCATGATGATCCAAAGAGAAACAGAATGTAAGAAATTGCCAGTATTGATGGTGTGTCCTCATACAAAGAAAACATTCAACAGAGTAACCTGTGATTTTTATGAGAAGGACAAAGGAAGCATTTGCATTCTCTGACACAACAATACGGTTAATGAGGAGGATATATGACTGATCAGAAATGAACATTAAAGTGGGTGAGGTTCATCTTGGAAAAGTTCTGTCTGAGCAGAGGAACCAGGCAGGGATGCCTTCTTTCCCTTTTGTTATTTGCATTATATTTAGAACCATTGACAAGGAAAGGGACTCAGAAAGCAAGAGTATAATTGGTATGGTAATCAAGATAGTTGGCTTTATTTGCAGATTGTATTATTTTTTGCCTTATTAAACCATTAAAGGTAATCTTAATGTTATGGAACATTCTGAGACAGTTTCATGTTTTTTTGGGATATAAAATTATTGAAGATAAAACAAAGACTATAGTTGTAAACTATGTAGCCAGACACAAATTGGTTCAGCAATACATGTTTCTATAAGAACATGGTAAAATAAAGTACTTAGAAGTATGGGGTAAAAAGGATTCTGTTATGGCAGCTAAGGATATGTGGGAAGACATTAAAGAAAATATTATAATAAAACTGGGGAACTGGATGCCCTTATTTATGGACATGGATAGCAAGATACAAGCAATGAAAATGTTTTTAGTCCCTTTAGTTTTAGACACAGGTTAGGCATATTTTTATCAAACAGAGGAGAGGTTGTGTATAGCAATTAGTAAAGAGTTGGAAGATTTTTTCTTGTAGGGGAACCGGGCAAGAGTCAGGTGGGATAAATTGATTCTTTGACTAGAACAAGGTGGTTTGGGATTACCTAATTTGAAGAGATATTTTAAAATGATACAGTTAAGGCCCTTATACATTGCACAAACAGAAAGTTATAATTTCAAGTGGAAAGGGATGATGATAAAATAGAAGGGAAGCTCAGGAAATAAGGAGAGAGTGAGATTGTGGATGCAAATCCTTAAGGAGAATAACAGCCATACAGAA
This sequence comes from Protopterus annectens, assembly GCF_019279795.1. NCBI lineage: Eukaryota > Metazoa > Chordata > Ceratodontiformes > Protopteridae > Protopterus > Protopterus annectens. The sequence continues at coordinate 1,594,487,873 of NC_056726.1, forward strand.
TATTATATTCATAAAGTAGCAGAAAGTATTCTAAGCACTAAACCAACATGGGAATGGACAAAGGAAATTATGTTGATAGGGATGACTGCAATTAAGGATATAGAGAATAGGCAAAAGGAGGTATGAATGTACTATAGAAAACTGGCAAAGAACCCACATTATTGTAGGCAAACAATTAGAGAGAGAGAGAGAGAAAGATAACAGAATGGGAATAGTCCAAGAATACATTTGGACTACTGGCTAAAGACCGCCTTCACTATCAAGGATTGATGTCAGAGTACAGGCAAAGAGAAAGGAATAGGGGAATCCTGAGTGAAAGACCAGCACTGGTAGAGTTTTTAGTTGAATCTTGAACAGAAGCTGCTGTTAAAAAGGGTTAATTAGTAGGGCATAAAACATATTGCATGATAACTATAGGAATGAATCAGAGGAGGTTAGAAAAGACTGGAAAGAGAAATTGGATAAGCAATTCACAAAGAACCAATAGGAGGATATGTGTATACCTCCCAAATATGCAACAAAGTCTAGAAGATGTAGATGTTTCCTTGGAAGTGTTTGTATAGGTAGTCTTATACCCCAAGTGGGCTCAAAAGAATATTTCTAGGTAGACTGCAAATGTTGGAGGTGTTTTAGGGAAGAAAGACGTACCTAAGAGCATATTGTGGGAGTGTAATGGGTTGGCAGGCTTTAAAAGTTCTGCACAAACTACTCTCTCAAATATATTTGGTAAGCAAATTGTAATAACTAAGGAAATGAATTCTTTGAGCTGGGCTAAACAATCTGAATTGCATAGTCATATAAGATAAGACCTTGTTAAGTTTAATTCCAGTGGCTGACAAAAAAGCAATTATTCATAGGTTAGTACCAGGCTAATTGCCCCTTTGGGCCATTTTAAGCCTAGCTAGTTACCCCATGTGAGAATCAAAGCCTGGACCTTGTGTCTGCAAGATAAACACCTTAACCATTATGCCAACCTACCACCCCTATTAGAAAATGGAAATCAAAGTCTGAACCAACTTTATTTTAAGTAGTGAATATATAACAGAAATAAAAGAACTGGAAGTGGACTCTAGAAAAGGTTAGGAGCAAACGATAGAAAAAAATGGGAATTATTGGAATGATACATGCAGAATAATGTTTTGGAGAAGGAATGAAGTTTAACGGAAGGCAGGAATTGAGTGAACTATGTATTGCTGGCTGGCAATGACTGTACACAAGATTATATGTGATGTATAATGTTTGCAACTGAATATGCCAATATGGTTTGTTTTCATTTATACAAAAGTATGATTGCCTATGTTATAAGTGATAATTCAGTTACGTTGATTAAGAAAAAAAATCAGGTCAGCCATAAAATGACAGGAAAAAAATTAACAATAGATACACAATATACAATATATGCAACTGCATCCCCTCACTGCACAACCAATGACATTTCCATAACTAATGTCAAACATTTGCCAAGATATTCAACATTTCCTATTTCTGATTAGATAAAAGTTCACTATAACTAGCTTTCTATAACTACCAGACATTTTCATGTGATCCTGTGAACCTAACATTCTTAGTGCTGACAGTTGCAAATGGCCTATAAGATAATATACACTTGTCTTCCAAAGAAATGCACCTTCTTCTAGATTAGTTTTGCCCTTATAAAAATAGGAAAACACACTCAGTGATTTCCTCTGTATTACAAACATAACACAACCTTTTCTTCTACTATATATAGTTTCATACTTCCATAGATAATTACTAGGTTAACTGCCCTTGTGGGCAATTTTAAGCCTAGTCAATTTTCCTATTTGTGCTTAACATAACCTATCCTATTTGGTTGTAGAATAGCCTTACCCATTTCATGGTCCATAACTATACATTACCCCAATAAGAATAACTTGGTTCATACCATAGATAATTTGAGGGGACATACGCATGGGATAAACATTTAGGAGCTACCACTGTCCGTTCAGTTCTGGGGTAAATTTTGTGTTTCCCTTCCATAAATCTAAGTTGTGCTTTGGATCATAGGAGGTTACTAGGCTATTGGACCTGAGGCCCTTATAAGCATAACCAAGAGTTTAGCCATACTTAGACAAGGGTTGAGAAGGTGGCCTAATGGTTACAGTGTTTACCTTACCAATTTGAGGTGCAGGGTTTGAGTCTCACAAGCGATAATTGGCTAGGCTTAAAATGTCTCGCAAGGGCAATTAGCCTAATCCTAACTTATGAAATCAGCACCCAATGCCCCTGTCCAGCAGGGAGATGGGTGGAATCCCAGGGGTTTTTTTGGGTTCATATTAAAACACCAAATGCTGAAAACAGTGAATGGTGTTTCATTGACACATATTCAGTGAACACTAAAATGTCGAAACCACAGAACAGCAATTTCTTTCCTAGGGAAATAAATCGCTGTTCCAATCCCCCCCCCCAAAAAAAAAATTAAACACTTCAAAAACACATACCTTAACCCTAATTATACCCCCCAAAAAACAGTAAACAACTAAATACACATATGCACGTAACCCAACCATACATCTAACAAAAAAAAAACAGTAAATGTTTTAAAACATATGCACCTACCTTAACCCGCACCCTAACCCTAAGGTCAGTAACTCTTGCACATTTACATAAACAGTTCCAAACACATACACACTTACCTTAACCCTAATCCTACCCCCCAAAACAAAAGTAAACAGCTGAAAACACATACAGATGTAACTCAACCATACATCTAATGCAAAATAAAAAACAGTAAACACTTTCATACATATGCACTTACCTTAACCCACACCCTAACCCTAAGGTCAGTAACTGTTGCACAATCATGCTCAGGAGCTATACCGGACAAGGGATCACACTACACGTCAGAACAGGCAAAGCAATGAAGCGGTCAAGCGACTTCTTTCCCAGGGAAAGAATTCGCTGAACAGCCGCTTCACTGTTTTACCTGTTCACCCTACATGTGTCGATGAAAACACATTTGACAAAATGTGTTTTCGTCAGTCTAATACGAACCCTATATTTTCTGTTTCCCATTGAGTTATCCAGGTAGTGCCTAAAAAGGGGTAAAGAGGTACTCTGCTTGATGTGGAGATGGAGTCCATTCCATAGATGAGGGAGTCTCTGGAATACAATTCTGTCCTGCCAACAAGTCTTGTTGATGTCACAGTCCAGGTTGAGGCCATGCATGTGGGTTACTGAAGTGAAGCTTGACTTGCGGATATGCAGCAATCCCATCAAGGTGGGGTCCATGATTGCCTTGTATGCCAGACAGAGGTCACCTCTCAGGAGTCTGTAAGAAACTTGAGTAGAGGGATAGGACATTTAGCCTATCTCTGTATGGTAGATGTTTGAGGCTCTGGATTCTCCTGGTGATGAACCTCTGTGGTCATTCCAGCTGCTGCATGTGCTTTGCAAGGCACATGCCGAAAGTTGCATTGTACTCAATAATGGGCATTATAAGGGAAGAATACAGGGATGTTATGACTTCCTTGTCCCTGGATGAGATACCCTTACTTATGAGGTGGGCCATGTAGAAAGCTTTCCGAAAGCAACATGGTGGTCAAAAGTCAGGCTGCTATCAACCTGGGTGACCAAATCCCTCATGACTGATTGAGTGCTTAGGACATTGTTATTAATGTGATAATTTGTGGGGACATCACTCTCCCCAAAGGGGATGATGTTGCATTTTTTTGGTATTCAGCTTGAGGCCATGTTTCTGGCACCGGTCATTTGTCTGAGTGAGACCCTCTTGGAGGATGTCCACATCACTAGGGGAATTGATGACAGCACCCAGCTTGCAGTCATCTGCAAACTTGGTCAGGCATAGCCCACTGGTTTTGGCCTGCACATTAGAAAAGTATATCCCAAATAACAGCGGCCCCAAGACCAAACCCTGAGATACACCACTTGTTACTGGTCTACTGCTTTAGGTGGTTTCCCCTATCTTAACTATATGGGTTCTATCAGTGAGCCAGTTTGCTACCCATCTGGATGGATGCCTAGTTGCGAAAGTTTATCTATTATGCCCGAGTGGGGAATAGTGTCAAAGGCTTTGGCCTGGTCATGATATGGGGTGTGCACCATCTTCCCCTTGTCCATGGCTTTGGTGACTGTCTCACAGAAGTCGACCAAATTTAGCAGACATGACCTCCCATTGATGAAGACAAGCTGTGTGGGATCAAGTGTTTGGAGGTTGCCAATGTCCTTGTTAATGAGGTCCATGATAATCCATTCCATGGTCATCCAGATTAGGCTACTTAGGCTTGAAAAGGGACAGGGATGACCTTAATTTTATGTGGATGAAGAGTCTGTTCCTGAGCAGCAGTATACTCTGTGAAATACACCTGTCCCTCCAAACTATTCTGTTGGTGTTGCAGGAGAAGTTTAGATCTCTACACTGAGTATTTCTGATACTATTTGAATTGCTGATGTGCTGTAAATCCATCAGTAATAAGTCAGAGGATGCCTAGAATGCTAGACACAGGTCACCTCTTAGCAGTCTGTAGGATAAGAGTTTAGTGACAGGGCTTTGAGTTGGTCCATGCAGAACATGTTGTTTAGGTCTTTTATCCTTTTAGTAAGGTATCTCTGTGGGCATTCCAGTTGTTGCATATGTCTAAACAGATACATGCCAAAGGGGGCATTGTATTCAGTGACTGGCCTAAGGAAGGCTGAGTTAAAAGGGGCAATGATATCCCTAGATTTAGACATAATCCCTTTGATTATAAGCCATGCAATATAGAAGGACTTTCTTACAACAAAAGACACATGTTGATCAAAAGTTATCTCACTGCCACATAAGTGCACAAATTCTGAACAAATGGGTCAACTCTTAATAGAATATTGCCAATGTGGTAATTCTCTGTGGTAGATGACATCCCAAAGAATATAATAATGCATTTTTGTGGGATTTAGTTTCAGACCATGATTTTGACACCAGTTATTTATTTGAGGCAAAACTTCCTGCAGGATGACTAAGTCATTTGGAGATTCAATGACTGCTCCTAGCTTACAGTCATTTGAAAACTTAGTCAGCCAGAGCCCTTTGGTATTGGCTTTTACTTCAGAAAAGTAGATGCTGAACAGGAGAGGTCATAGCATAGAATCCAGGGGGACTCCACTGGTGACTGGTCTCTTTGTGGAGGTAACTTCCCCCATTTTGATTATTTGCATCTTATCTGTGAGCCAGTTGGCCATCCAGTGGGTGACATAGAGGTTTATTCCCAGTTTATCTCAAAAGATGCATTTTTGTTATATTTGTTGCTAAATACTTGTACTTTAACTAAATTGTTCTGTTATGGAGCTTTTCTCCCAGGGTCTCCACAGAAAACAGGTTTCCAAACCAGTCAGATACTACCTGGTTCACAAATGTAAATAAATATATAAAAGTATTTAGCTTTTCTAGCATGACTATTTGGGGAATTGTGTTGAAATCTTTGGCCAGGTTGGTGTACCATTTTTGCCTTCATCCATTACTTTGGTGACCTTTTCACAAAAAAATCCCCCAGGTTGGGTAAGCATAGGTTTGTACTAAGTTAACTGCCCTTGCGAGCCATTTTAAACCTAGTCAATTATCCCCTGTGAGATTCAAACCTTGTACAATGTGTTTGTAAGGGAAACACCTTAACCATTACGCCACCCTTCCAACCATGCCCTTGACAAATCCAAACTGAGATGGTTCCAGTGTTTGGAGAGTCTCTATGTGCTGATTAATTAATTCCATGATGAGTCTTGCCATGACTTTGTATATGAGGCTGGTCAGACTTATAGGTCTGTAATTGCCTGAGTTTGTGGAAGGTCCTCTCATATCATTGGAATGACTGTAGTTGTTGTCCATTCACTTGTATAGAGGCTGAGACTGAAAAGTGTTGTTAGGGGTGTGGCTGAGACTGAACAGTCTTGTTAGGGGTGTGGCTGAGATTGGACAGTCTTGTTAGGGGTGTGGCTGAGACTGAACAGTCTTGTTAGGGGTGTGCCTGAAACTGGACAGTCTTGTTAGGGGTTTGGCTGAGACTGGACAGTCTTGTTAGGGGTGTGGCTGAGACTGAACAGTGTTGTTAGGGGTGTGGCTGAGACTGAACAGTCTTGTTAGGGGTGTGGCTAAATTCTGCTTTATGCTATTTAAGATGCATCCAGGCATATTGTCATTACTCCATATCCCTTAACAGGTAACATATATGCCAATAATCTCCAAAAAAAACTTCTGTAGCTACAGCACCCCCAAAAATACTTGCCTTTGCTTATAACCATCTTAAATTCATCTGGAAAATCCCCCATTGAAAAGGAACATAGGAGCCTTGCTAGGCAAGTGATCACTGGGACTACAAGAGACCTAGCAATCACAGTGACTTTAAAAGGTCTAGCCATATATACCTTTAAACAGACAAACTTAAAAGTTCTTGCCATCCTTTAAGAATGCTTAGTGGCACACACCTCACAAATTATTCAGGGCCATAGATGATAACCCTGGTGTAAATTTATGTCTACCTATCCATTCACTGAGACAAACATTAAAGGCAGACAACCTAGTACTTTGCTTGATCTGTAGTGGTAACTTATTCCATAGACTTAGCATACATTGAGTTAGGAACTTATCCCTACAGTGAGACTTCTTTATTTGTTGCTGTAAGTTTGCATCCTTAGTGCAGGTATTTGTTGAACCACAGTGTGAACAGTGTTGGGGTTTACATTAAGTGTGTCTAACTTTACAGTATTACCACCATGAGGGATTGTGTCAAAAGTCGTGGCCAGGTCAAGATAACCAGCATGTGCAGAGAGACCACTGACCACATCCTCTGTAAACTTTTCAAATAAGTTTACTAGGTCTAGAAGACAGGATCTGCCCTTCACAAAACCAAACCGAGTGGGGTCTAGATCAGTTAATTTACATATGTCTGTGTAAATGAGTCCTGCTGTAATATAGTCCATGGCTTTGCATATAAGGCCAATGAAGCTGATGGGTCTGTTATTACCTGCGTCTGTGAAGGTGCCACCCTTATGTAGGAGTCAGTCTGGCTATTCTTCAGCATCAGGGGCAAACCCTGTGGATAGGCTGAAGTTGAACCATTTAAGTAAAGGCTTGGATAGAGTATAGCTGGCACTGATGATAATGTAGCCTGGTACATTATTTGGCCCCATAGAAGCATTATTTTCAGACTATGACAGAGATTCCAAGACTAGGTCCATGGTGATTACAGGGGAAGCTAAAATTTCAGGAATAATGTGTACAACAATGTGGGTAAGTGGGGTTAAGTCATCACTAAATATGTCTACTAAAATAGTGGATATATCCTTATGATTGAAATAAGTGGCATTATTATGAATGAGGTCAGTACATTGTTGGAAATTCTTCCTTTATTTCCTAACAGATCTGTAGTCTTCTTTGGCATCTCTAGTGACTTTAAGTTTGTACTCTGCTTTATAGTTTCTAATAGCACTAGTGCCTTGCTGCCATGTTTCAGTGTGATCTTGAGGTAGGGGGATGAGGGTTTCATATAACTTTGAATTATTTTCTTCTTTCGTTATACTGTTTATTAATATGGTAGTTCCACCAGAGAAGTTTATTCCTGAGTTTTTCATTATATTTAAGATGGACAGGTACTGGCTTTTCCCTATTTAACTTCTCCAAGTCTTTTGAGCTTTTAATACCATGATGGGAATGGATCCCATTCCAAAGTCAAAGTATGATTAAAGTTCATGAAATTAGTATTGTTTCAATCTATGATGTTAGCCAGAAGTGCTCTTCGTAACACCCGCAATGTGCCCAGTAATGACTCCTTATGCAATTCATATGGAGTTACATGTATTGGTAACATTTCTAAGTACGAATGTAAAATCTTTTTTACAAGAGCCATTGCTCTTACTACTGTTGGAATTGTCTGGGTGTCCTTCTTCCACATTGCCCTCATTTTTATACCTGCAAATCCTGATATTTTATGACTTTGTGTCTTTCTGTACATAAGACACTGTAGTCACTGGGTGTAGCAAATTCAGTGATCAATGCCACTTTTATCTTCTTTTCGTGGACTAATATATCTGGTTTTCTCGCATCTACCTTTTGAACTGTTGGTAATGGGTGATCCCACATGATATAAACTTCAACATTTTCTATAATGCTTTGTGGCTCAGTTTTCAGCTACTTCAATATTATAATGTTTGCACAATCCCCAAATCTTGCCACATTATTATGCCTTTCAATACACAGTCCTTCTGTCATTAGTATTCCACAACCAGACACAAGATGCGTGACTGTTGGCAATTCTGTTTTACAAAACCTACTTTTGTCTGGTTTTCGCACATGCTGAATAGACTTTGTAAACTATCCTGATCAACACGACGTTGTTCCGAGAGTTTGCTTTACTTACAACTACATTTATTCATTTTCCACATTTCTTGCCTTATCTGATCCTTTCACCTTATATTCATTATTTTGTTTTTTGGCACATTCAGTTGCTACCTGATTTTTATCTCCTTCTGGTTTGATTTCCATTCCCACTTGATACTGATATGCTTCTGCTAAACTAAGCATGGAAGTTATCTTAGAGTTATTCTCCTCATACTTTAAAACTTTCATGATGTTTGGGTCTTGTGAGGTCAGCAGATATGCATGCAGTCCCATGATTGCAGATCTATACATGTAATCAAGTTCGAGGAGGCCCATACCTCCTTAAGAATGGTGAATATTCAGGATGACTGATTGGTATGCACAGATTTTTATAAATCATTTGATGAGCATGAAGCATCCTTCTGGTTTCCAACCTATCCAACACCTTTTTGGGCCAATCAATCACTCCTAAACTGTAAGTTAAGACAGAAAAACAAATAGTTTATAGCTTGGACTTAGTTACTAGATGCAATGCTATCTTCAGTATTAATTTAAGGCTTCTAAAATATTCCTTGCTAAGATTTATTCGCATTTGTTCACATTTTATTGTTGATCCTTCATCAATTCCTAAATATTTCTGCATGCCCTCTTGCTCAAGTTCTTTTATATCACATTCCTGTCCCAAACGGATGTTTTTCTTTGCAAATTTATCAAGACCAAATGACATTCTTATAAGATTTGATAAAGTTTTGACCACTTGCAGTTGTGCTTTCAGTTCCTCATCTGATGAACTACACAATTTTAAATCATCTACAAAAAGAAGCTGAGAAGTCTTTACAGTGTGTGGTTTTATAGGAGCCAAGTTGTAGCCATAACCTAATCTGTTAAGTAGACAGTTTAATGGGTTAAGGGGAAGAGAAAAGAGCAGCGGTGACAGAGAGTCACCCTGGAATATCACCCTTTGAATTTTTATCGCTGGGATAATAATTTGTCCTTTATCATGGCTTAACTGCCACTGTTTCATGATCGCTGTAATGTAAGCAGTTGGCATAGAGTGTATCTTGTACATTTTAAGCACTCTTTTATCCATGAGTGTGGAATACTGCCTAATGATTTTTAGTAGTCTATCCCTGCCATACTTAGATTCTTCCCCTTTTTACAGTTTTCCATTATGACTTTATTTAATAACAAATGATCCTTCATTCTATATGACTTTTTTTTATCACCCTTTCGTTCAATTCATATGACTGAGCTTTCTTCTAAATGACTATAAACTCTGTCAGCATCAAATCAAGTGTATAGTTTATACGTCACTGGAAGGCAAGTTATTGGTCTATAGTTTTTAGGATAGCTTGCAGGTTCACTCTTAAGTAGCAGTGTTGTTTTTTCTGTTGTTAACCAGGCTGGTGTTTGTTCAGGGTGTACATTTAAATAGTACTTGCTCATAGCTAAATCTTCATGTAAAGATATTAGCACTTTTAGCCAAAGGTTGGGTACTGCATCTGGGCCTGGGGGGTTTCCATTTAGGAGCTTTTCTTAACTTTGCTTCAATCTTTCTGCGAGTTACTTGATCCCATTGGATGTCCTGTACATTCCAACTTCTTATTCTTTCTTTTACTTCTTCTATCCATTTATCATCTTTGTTACTTGCACCACACCACACTCATCACATAGTCCCTCAAAACCTACACCACCAAAACACACACATAGAAACACAAAACACGCACCTACATTTGCGGAGGCTCTCAATAAAAACCTGCCCAAGCATCAGGGACATCCAAAGCATAAACGCAAGCAAACTCCACCCCCCAACACAACCCAAATGACACATAGCCCATAAACTCAGTGTGCCACTCAACCACAGCCCATAAGGCATAACAACGTACCCAACACTCTAGTCATAGGTGACTCTATAGTCAGGCACACTGATGTTCCACTCACTAGACTAAACAAGGAGAAAGTTACTGTCAACTGCCTGTCAGGTGCCAGGATCCGCCACATAACACATGCACTCAGGTCACTCCACAATAAGTACAAATATGACACTGTCATTGTCCATGTTGGTGTGAATGACCTGAGACGTTCCTCACTGGACTACATGAAAAGAGACATGGAGGAGCTCTCCAATCTTGTATCCCAGGCAGGTATGACCCTATCCCTGAGTAGCATCCTGCCATCACCCAGAATGATACCACAGTACAAGGACAAAATGATTGACTTCAACAATTGGCTAAGCTTCTGGTGTCATTCTAAGGGGATCTAGTATTTGTCTGCCTGGGATGACATGATCGACAGTCCACGATGCTTTGCCAGAGATGGCCTGCACCTGTCGCCCTTAGTATTCTGGATACTGGCTAAGGCTTTTGCCACCCCTATAGTGCCTTTTTTAGGCAAGGTTGAAATGACAAATTCACCACCGTAACAGGTACAAGCAAGCAAAATCTGAGGGTAATGCTACTCAATGCTAGAAGTCTAAACCTCAAATTGCACTCACTCAAGGCACTCCTTAAAATGGAGAACATTGACATCTGCGCAGTGACAGGGACCTGGTTCAAAGCTCCAGAGAGCACCCCTGCATTACCAGGCATCAATTCATACCACACCTTTCGGCCACCTAACCCAGAAAGGAGCACTAAAGGCGGAGGCGTGTCCATATTCATTAAGGATAGCCACACCTCCAGGCTAGATGCACAGCATAATGCATCCGAGATTATCCAAGTGCAACTAACTCTGGGCAAGACCGCAATCCAAATTGTAGCTTGCTACAGACCCCCCACCATGCCCCAAGATTCACACTCCTCATTTCTTGATACACTGGAAAGTATTAGGGTACAACCCAACACCCTAATAATGGGTGATTTCAACTACCCCACCATTAACTGGGGAAACTGCTCATGTGCCAACTCTTTTGCTCAACGTTTTCTAGAATTCATAAATTCCAATGCCTTGAATCAACTTATTCACACCCCCACCAGGGGCAGCAATATCCTAGACTTGGTCATTACCAACATAGGAAACCGGTGTTCCACACCAGAGTTCAATTCCTCGTTGGTCAGATCCGACCACAAGCTAATCAACCTAGACATCCACATCCCAACCCCACCCCCAATTAGGGAAACCATCGTAAAAAACTTCTCCAAAGCCAGCTTCACACTTCTTAAGACAGAAGTGGCAAACTTCATGACATCCATGCAATAGAGGTATGACTGCCAAATCCTACACAAATGCACTTTATAAGCACTTACACGAGTGCATGGATCATGCTATCCCTAATAGAACCAAGATGTTATCCTCCAAAAAAAGGAAGCCAATCTGGTGGTCCTCTGCCATAAACAAACTCTACAACAGAAAAAAGAAACTGTTGCAAAAAAGAGTAAAATCCCATGGCTGGAGGAACTCCCTGGTCAACCTCAGTAAGATGCTGAGATCCCTCATAAAATCCTCCAAAGCTAGTTACAAAAACAAAATTGCCACTGACTCTAAAGACAACCACAAAGCATTCTATAGCTATGTCAAGAATCTAAATGGGAACACTCAGATCTGCTCTGAGTTACAGCACAATGGCACTAAATATACAGAACCAACTGATATTGCCAACATCCTAGCAGATAGGTTCAGTGCTAACTTTACCCCCCCCCCCTCACCCCCTAGAGGGCCCATCTCTATACCGGAAGAATGCAAAGTTCCTATAATCACGGCTGCACAGGTAAAAAACACACTCTCCAAAGCCAAGAACACAGCATCCATGGGACCTGACAATATCCCAGGCTGCGTTCTACATGAACTACAGAATGAACTGGCACCCTACTTAAGTACCATGTTCGATCATAGCCTCACCTCAGGCTTTGTACCCACTGAATAGTGCACAGCGATGGTTGTCCCACTCCACAAAGGGGGAGCCATGACGGACCCCAGGAACTACCACCCCATTAGACTGACGAACCTGGTCTGCAAGGCCATGGAATGTATCATCGTGGAACTCATAAACAATGACATTGGTAATCTCCAAACTCTGGACTCTTCCCAGTTTGGATTTGTAAAAGGCAGATCATGTCTCCTAAACCTGATTGACTTCTTTGAAGCAGTCACCAAAGCCATAGATGAGGGTAAAATGGTTCACACAGCTTATCTAGATCTCGCCAAGGCTTTTGACACCATCCCCCACTCTGGAATTATAGATAAGCTCACTAAACTAGGTATAAATCCCTATGTCACAAGATGGGTTGCCAACTGGCTCATGGACAGAACCCAAACTGTGAAAGTAGCGGATTCCAAATCTGACATCAGACCAGTGACAAGTGGAGTACCACAGAGTTCAGTCCTGGGTCCTCTCCTGTTTGGTATCTACTTCTCTGAAGTGCAGGCCAACACAGAAGGTCTTTGGCTAACAAAGTTTGCAGATGACTGCAAACTAGGAGCCATAATCAAAACTCCTAATGATGTAGACAAACTACAAAAGAGTCTCACTGAGACAGATACCTGGTGTCAAAGCCATGGCCTGAAGCTCAATGCCAAAAAGTGTATTGTCATCCCCTTTGGTAAAAACTCTGTACCCATGAACTACCACATAGCTGGTAGTCTACTTAATGCCAAAAATGTGATAAGAGACCTTGGGACACAGGTGGACAGTAGTCTCTCCTTTGATAATCACATTGCCACAGTGGTCAGGAAATCCTTCTATGTGGCTCATCTCATCACAAAAGGATTCTCATCCAGAAAAAAAGAGGTCACTGTTCCCCTCTACTCATATAGAGTACAATGCCCCTTTTGGTATGTACTTCACAAGACATCTACAACAACTGGAAAGACCACAGAAATACTTCACAAAGAGGATTACTGGCCTCAAACAGATGCCCTATGCAGACCGTCTCAAAAAACTAAAACTTTACTCCATCGCATATCGCCTACTCAGAGGCGATCTCTGCCTAACATACAAAGCTATGTCAAACCCAGAGCTGTTGGACATGCTCCACTTAAAGAAATCCCAATCCCTCCGAGCTACACACTCTAGGGACCTAAACCTTGTCACCACAATAAACAGAACATGCTGGAGGGATAGATTCCTGTCCCAGAGACTTTCCATACTCTGGAACAGACTACCTATCTATGTCAAACAGAGCTCCTCATTAGCACTCTTCAAGAAAAATCTTGATGATTGGATGGGAAATGGGAAATTCACCCTGGGGATCACTTCTGTGACTCTGCTCGACAGGGGCGAAAGCCAGGGTACATTTTTTGGCTAGGCTTGTATGGGCCCTAGGGCCGATAGCCTAGTACCTACCTATGAACCTATGTTTCACAGGATCTTCATAGATGTTCTCCAAAATGTATCTATGTCTTCTTTTTGGTGGTGTTTCAATTCCTTTTGCCTTGTTTCCCAGTTCTCTACAAAACTTTTTCGGGTCATCGGTAAATTGCTTATTTTGTAATTTTCCTTTATATTTATCTGCACATCTTCTAAGTTTTTCTGCCTGTGCTTATATTTTTAGTTTATTATTTGTGATGGTAAACAAAAGATCCTTATCTGTTCTGATACTGCACATTGCTTTTATCACATCTATCTTTCTGAGTATTTTTGTTGATCTGTTCCCTCTTCTATACTCTTCTATGAGTGACACTTCTTGTTTTAATTGCTTTACAATTTTCTCTATTCAGTACTTCCATGATGGCATTTGATTTCTCCCCTTCCTTTCCCTTACTAGCTTGTGTTTTGTGGTAAGACTTTTCTTTTATTAATTTAGCTGCACAGTAACATATCCTATTTACTTTTTTACATTGCAAGAATCTCTATGGACAGTCCTAATTACTGTGTTCATCTGTTTTATTAAACTTCTTATTTTGTGTTTTATTGACTTTCTGTAGTCTATTTCTTCCATTGCTCTTAATATGGCTGTCCATCTCTATTAAATGAAGCAACCCTTCTCTGAAATCATTTTCTTCTAAACTTAGGGCATATTCTTTGATCTCCATTTCCTGTGGACATTCTATGGAAATTTCCAGAGCATCTTCCTGTGCCACATTCTCTTCATTTTCATCCTGTGTCATCTGTTGCTCCTTCATATGGAACTCACTGGCCTATCACTCCACAGCATTGAACTGTGTCAAAGTTACCACAGTTTCCTTTCCCTTCCCTTGCTGTGCAACTCCAACTGAACATTTGTACTGGTTTCCTATGGAAGGTGCCAAAGTATCTGTATATGGCAACTGATCAGATGTTTCCCACTCCACTGGCTTCTCCTTAATCTGGGGAGCCATAGCTCTATGCTACTGTGATGTTATCTGAGTTAAATTTTCTACACTAAATCCTTCCTTTCAAAGTAATCCATAACCTCAGTTTCTATTTCTTTAACTTCTCCATTACTAATACTCTTTTCTACTTTTCCTCTTTGTTTTCTTGTTTTTTTGTTATTATAAAATGTCCCATGTCCAGATGCCTTTGCCTGCATTTCTCTTCAAATATCTTTGGTGCTGGGATTCAAAGATGGCTGTCATTCTGTAAACACTGCTGACTTGCAGCTCTTCAATAAACCTGAGAAAAATCTGTAACCTGAGTCGATACCAAGAGGTTTGAACATCAAATTAAAGATAAAAAAGATCCATCTACACTTAATTAATCTATAATCAGGAAAAAAAAGTGGAAAAAAGTATTTATCCATCAGGATTCCAAGTGATTAGCTAGCTCTGAAGAGAGAAATAAACAAAGGACTGTGTGCATTCTTCATTTTACCTGTCCCTGCCTGGGGAAAGGAAATGTCACAAGAAGGAAAAAGCATGGAAACAACTACTACCAAAACAAAGCTGTCGGAATTACAGTCACCAGTAAAGGATGGGAGTGCGAAAAAACAAAGAATTACTAGACAACAGGAACAACAGAAGCCAGAGACTAGATCTAAATCTGATCAGCCACTGAACATGGACGATATCAAACATGCTTTGTTACGTACACAAGAAGCTTTAAAGGACTTGACTACTCAAATACAAACTTTTGGAGTTTCATGTAATCAGCTGCTTCAGGGAATGGACAAAAAAGAGGCTAGAATTTCGGAAACGGAGGACAAAATAGACTTGCTGGAGAAGAAAACAAAGGTATATGATGTGGATTTACAAGCCATGCAAAGGAAACTTACTGATTTAGAAGCGAGGTCTAGGAGAAACAACATTATTATTAGAGGGATCCCTGAAAACATTCAGTATGCAGAGCTAATACCAACTATAACACAAATACTTGAAATTTTGTTAAATGATGCTGATGGAGTGAAACAAATTGTTATCAAAAGGGCACACAGAGCACTGAGAGAGGTACAAGCTTCTAATATGCCTAGACCTGTATATGCTAAGATATTGAACTTTCAAGATGTTAGCAAAATACTTTTTACTGCAAAAAAGAATGGTGGCTTTGTTATGTGGAAAAATAATAAAATATCTCTGGCTCAGGATTTACCACTACAAGTAAGGCAAGCTAGGCAGTCTTTATCTGCATACTGTAAATTTCTGATTGACAAGCAAATTAAATTCTAGATGAAATACCCTAATGTGCTTACATTTATGGTGGATGGGATTAAATACTCTGTTTCTACTAAAAACGAGGCAAAGACAGTGTTTCTGAAGGTTTTTAAAGTCTTACCTGCATCAGTGGGCTGAAAGAAACTTTTGTTGAGACTGGCATGCTCCTGAGGTCAGATCCAGTATGTACTATACTTCGAGGCTTAGGTAATCCTTTGTTCCCTGCTTAAGTCGTTTAGGCCTCTGTAAAAGTAATAAAACTGTTTGTTTGTGATAATCCGTGGGTCTGCTGGCCGTTTTCCAAACATTTATGACCTCTACGAACTATTTTCGTTGAGTGCTACACAGGAAATCCCTTGAATGCAGCTGAGAGTGTGGATTTCGATGTAACACTTCCTGTGGTCCGGCTGTGAAAGCAGTCCCCCGTCGCGAGTATTATTGATGGTTTCCTGGCTTGAGAAGCTGAAAAGAACTGACATAATGTGTAAATGCTTTTTTTAACAAGTAAATAACATTAGAATGTGTACGTGAAGCACATAATAACATTTGTTTTTCCTGTTTCTTTTTCCTTATGCTTATAGTTTTGAACCAAATCATATTTTTACACTATATGCAGTTGGTGCAAGGTTTAGCACTGTATACATGAATATAAATAGGTAAATAGTGGCTATTGGGTGGTGTTAATCAGACAACTAATGTTAGTATAGCTGGGAACTAAAGCATGCAACTGCAAAACTTTGATAATTGGTAGTTGCAGGCACTGTGTATGGTACAGAATTATAATGTGGGATGCATTTATGTTTTTTTTTGTTTGTTTTTTGTTTTTTTTTTCTCTTCTTTCTTTCTCTCTCTAAATAAAAGTGGTATATAAATAATGATTGTAACAAAAGAGGTATTTGGGGTAGGAATAAGTAGCTAGTCAATATATTAAAATGTTTTTTTTAAATGGTAATAATACCTTACAATGGAGATTTGCTTAATTAATAGTTGGAACAAAAGCTGTAGAGCAATAGCAGTGTTTGGTAGGGAATGTTCAGTTTAGACTTTGTAGTAGCTAAGTTAGAATATATAGGTTGTAAGTTTAGGAAATGTTTTAAGTTTTATTACATGAAGCTTTTGAATATGTTTGTGTTTTTAACCTTGTTCATGTTTTCTTACATACAAGACCTATATAAGTCCTGGTCCAGGGGTAAAGTGGGTAAGCACTGCTTTGGGACGGGATGTACGAAATGCTTCCAGATTATGTTTAGTATGCAGTTAGTACATATCCATTGGACAATTTCCCTCTTATATTATTTTTGGATAATTAGACCTGTCAATGTGGGAATTAGACTCATGGAACGTTAAAGGGCTCCAGAACTTGAAGACGAGGAAGCTGTTGCTACATATATTGCTACAGGACAAAGCACTGTTTGCATTTTTACAAGAAACACACTTGTTAAATGATCAGTGGGATGATATTAGGAAAAAGAACTGGATCAGAGCAGTAGTGGCATCAGAAGGTAAGACAAACAGTGCTGGACTAGCCATAATTATTAAAACTCAATACAAAGACAAGATTTTAGACTCTAAAGTGGATCAAAATGGGCGATGGTGTTATGTTATTTTATCGGATAATGCATTTGATAAACCTCTTTTACTTTTAAATATATACGCACCATGTAATGACCAACAAAGTTTCATAACATCATTATATCCAATCTTAACACAGTATGATGGTTATTATTTTATTGTGGGTGGGACTGGAATACTTATCAAAATCCAAAGTTGGATAGGTCTTGTCCACAAAGAGCATTTAATAAGCAGGCCGGGATAGCATTAAATGACTTCAAGGAAGATTTTTAATTATATGACCCCTTTCGTTATGCACATAATATTAATAATGCAATTAAGTATGCCTTCTATTCACCATGCCACAAAATGTGGTCTAGAATAGATTTTTTCTTGATATCCAAAGCATTAATGAATTTGGAACCAGTAGTGGTTATACATACTCGGTATCTATCAGATCACTCAAAAATTTCGTTAAGTTTTTCTAAATATGTAAAAGATACAAGAATGCATAGAGGTTACAATTGGTCACTTAATCCAAATCTGTTAAATAAAAAGGATATAATAGATGGAATTGTAAACTATCTGAAAGGCTTAACAGATAGGATGAAGCGGTTTACCATCACAATGCCAACGTGCACTTGCACGGCTATGAAGTATTCGAACAACAGATGTTTGAATACTTCATATTTCGGCAGGTGATGTGAGCGAACGTTACCATTGCGAATGGACTGTGCATTCGCAATTCTAACATTCGCTCATGTGAGGGGATCGCGGTACAGTGCGGTTAGGGAAATACATCCCTTTCCTCACTGTAGTGCGATCTCGGAGTTGGAATAGTAAGGTAGGGGGGGTGTGCGGGGTGCAGCCCCCCACAGGGGGGTGCAGGGGGGCTTGCCTCCCTGCATAACTGTGAGTTTAGGCTAGGTAGGTAGGTAGTTATGGGATGGGTGGGAGTGGTGTGTATTGCCGTAAATGTCGCGAGCGACATTTTCGACAATACACAGCTGTTTTCGACTTTAGGTTAATTCGGAAATGTTCATTTCCGATGTATAAATTCGAAAATGCAGACACAATTTATTCTGATTTTCGAATTTATGATAGTAAACCGGATGAAGCTTCAGGAACATACTCCTGATATTGAATGGGCAGCAGCTAAATCTCAAATTAGAGGATTTCTTTTGCAAAAAGCCTAATATTATAAGAAAATGCAAAACAATGATATTCAAAAATTAGAAACAAAAGTGAAGCTACTTGATAAAGAACTGATTCAGAATTTTAAAGCTCAAACAGAGAGGGAAATGTTGAAATGTCAAAGGGATCTCTTCTTGCTGCATAATAGTAGATTTACACTTCAGGAGCATAGGTGTTTAGTGAAATATGCCAATAATGTTCAAATACCGTCAAAAGCATTGGCAAGGATTATAAATCAATTGAAAACAACAGTACATATTTCGGAAATACAATGCAATGACACAGTGTATTCTAAAACTGAGGATATTATTGATGTTTTTGAAAAAATCTATACCAAAGTATATGAGGGTCAAATTGATAGGTCTATACATAAACAAAATAAAAGATTCTTGCAAAAAATTAATTTTCCAAAATTAGAAGAGAGTCTGCAAGGGGATCTGATTAAAACTATATCTCCAGAAGAAATAGTATATGTAATTCAACATATGAAACTACATAAGTCACCAGGTCCTGATGGTTTGACAGTTGAATTTTATAAAGAGTTTGCTGATAGTTTTGGTAAAATATTGTCTCATGTATTTAATTACATAATCAGAAATAAAATTAGTGATCCTCACCTTAATGCGTCAAAAACAGTCTTTATATATAAAGCTAATTCAGACCCCCAAAGCCCGGACAATTACAGGCCAATAG
Organism: Protopterus annectens; assembly: GCF_019279795.1. Taxonomy (NCBI): domain Eukaryota; kingdom Metazoa; phylum Chordata; order Ceratodontiformes; family Protopteridae; genus Protopterus; species Protopterus annectens. The sequence continues at coordinate 1,594,507,137 of NC_056726.1, forward strand.
CATTAATAAATGTGGATATGAAAATTTTAACTACCATTATAGCATGTAGGTTAAAAAAGATTATGATACATTTAATTTCTAAGGAACAGGCTGAATTTATGGCAACTAGACAAACTAGTGATAACACACTTACACTACATAATATGATGATGTATGCTAAGCAAAATAACTCTAATATTTATGCCCTTATAATAGATGCTCAGAAAGCATTTGATAGAGTGGATATAAACTTTTTGTTTGATGTGTTACCTTATTTCAATATGCCCCAGGAATTTATTCAGATACTACAAATATTATATAGTAATCCGTATACTACGTTATATATTAATAGGAGTTATTCTAAAAGACTACAGATTAAAAATGGTACACAGCAGGGTTGCCCTTTGTCCTCCTTATTGTTTAACCTTTATTTAGAACCTCTATTTTTATATATTAAGCAAAATTTATATAATAATGCACCAATACTTTATTGGAATAAATTATTAATGTCGGCATTTGCTGCTGATCTTATTATTTATTGTACAACCCCAATTTCTGATAGTGAAAAGATATTAAATGTTATAAACGAATTTTCAGAAGTCTCTAATTACAAAATTAACTTGGTGAAAACTAGTATTTTCCCGTTAAGAACCCCTAAACATTTTTCATTAATGTCCCTGGTGGGGAAGATATCATGTAAAGAAAATATCAAATATTTGGGTATTAGCTTCTCTACGGATAATAAGGATTTTTATAGTAATAATATTAAACGAGTATGGGAACAAATAGTAGCTGATTGTGGCAGATGGAGGAATTTAAGACTACCGGTATTGGCAAAAGTATCAATAGTGAAAATGAATATATTACCACGAATGTTGTACATCTTTAGGTCTGCTCAAGTATCAATTTCAAAGACAGTTTTTAAACAAATTCATAAAGATCTAGCTAAATTTATGTGGGAACCAAAGAAAACTAGAATATCGTATGAGAAATTAATGACCCCGAAGAGTAGAGGAGGACTTGAGTTACCGAATTTTGAAGTATACTATTTAATTGTGAACGCCAACAGGAGTTTAAGAATTGCTAATTACGATGTAACTAGTACAAAGTGGATACCAACTTGGGTGGTCTTGAATTACAAGCATATTTTAGATCGGAATATAAATCCTAAAGCTTTACCCTTTTTGGGTAAAAATAGTTTGATAATGTATGGGATTATGGACCACTTAAAAACATATGTGTTATCTTTGCAAAATTTATTCCAATCAGTAGACTTGTTGCAATATACGATGGTTTTTCAACCTTTCCATAGGAATCCCAATTTTAAACTAAATAATCAATTGATTGATCTTAGTAAATTCCCATTAATAGTTAATTTGACTCTGATTGATGTTTTTAATAAATTTAATTTATCAGCTTTGCAAGTTAGACAGGAATTGAACCTTCCTAAGAGTTATATGGTTATAATGAGACAAATCAGAGAACTTGCTCTGAGTCATTTTGAAAACTTTAAACCTGTAGCCGGAATTGTGGATAAATGCTCTGAATTGTGGCAGGCTCTCCAACAGGAGGTCAAATTTATAACAAGAACAAATAAATTAATTAAAGATTTAAAATACCAGGATAAAATTCTGTTGTCAGGGTATTGGGTAAACAGAATGACAGTAGCAGATAATCAGATATTAAAAGCAATTGATTTAACAATAAAATCGGTCTCTTTTCAAAAGTTGATGTATACGCAGTTGATGATTTGGAATAATACTTATTATACACGTCTTAGGTTACATAAATTCAATCCTAGGAATTCTCCAACTTGTCCATATTGCACAAATCAAACAGCGGATCTTCTTCATATGTTCTGGAGCTGCAAGTGTATATATAAACTTTGGAACTCTCTTAGAACACAACTACAAAAGATGGGTTATCAAAGCTCAACGTTATCATGGGAATTTATGATTCTACATATTCCTCCAAGAGAGCTTTCTAGATCACAAACTATAATTTGTATGAATATGTTTTGCTGATGAAGTTGTATATAGCTACAAATCGGTTAGAACCAGATAAGACATCATGGGATAATTTTAAGCTTGTGGCTATAAAGCATATATTAGCACATAAATTACTTCTGAAGCAAAGTAACAAAAATATTAATAACCCGAAAATATGGGAAAAGGTTTTTAATATTATATTAGCATAATACTGTTATTAGGAATATATTAAAGTTTGGATGTATATGTGGAGGAAATAATGTTTGGAACCATGTATGATATGTATGGACACAAAATACTTCTACAAATGTTTTGGCTTTGGTTCTTCTTCCCTGGAGTTTTTTTTTTTTTTGGAATAATGACGATTTTTATATGGAAGCATTTCGTATAGATATTGTATATAGTTTTGATAGAAATAGTAGTGTATTATGTGTGTGATTTTATTGTATTTGGAAAATATATATCAATAAAAATTTATTATGGAAAAAATATATATATCTTTGGTGCTGCTCTTTTTGTATTGATTAGTTTTGCTTTCTCTTTTGCATAAATACTACAATATATTAAATAACTTTTTCTTTCCCAAGTCCACATTTATTCTTCAGATATCTCCTGCTTCTCCTGTTTCTCCTTACTTTGGGGACCCTGTATTTCTCTTCAGATATGTTTGGGGCTGCTTTTTCTGCCTTTTTTTGGGTTGATTAGTTTGGCTTTCTACTTTACATATATATTGCCCCATATCAGATCTTTACTTCTTTCCCATGTCCGTATTTCTTTTTTGTAACTTTCAAAAGTCTCTAGATTTTGTTCTTTATACTTTCACACTTCCTCAATTGCTTCTTTTTCGAAACAGCCCAAGGTTTCTTGGTCTATATAATGTTTTTAATAAATCAGCTGTATTAATGAATACTAATTTTTATTTGAAGCTTCCGACAGTTTTTCTTGTTGAAGTATTTTTCTTTCCTCTAATTCTCTCTAAATCCTTTTGTATACCTTCTGTCTGGAAATTCTGAGCTTCTTGCATAATAGTAACAATGCACATTTTTTTTCTTATCCTTAATAGTCCAGTCTATCTTTTTTAATGTGGGGCATCCCCAGGCCTGGTCTAGTAGCATTGTAGTAATATTTATGTGTCTTGAAGATTCTACACTGTCATTTTTTTCCAGTCCTGGCACCAGTGCACCTACCAGGATTGGGCACTTTTTTCCTGGGTCTTCTGCATCTCCAGCTATCTTTTTTTATTTTTAACCTACTTCTCTCCATGATATATGTAATATAAAATACAGACTATATATCAGTGTCATCTTGGTGAGATTTTGTGAAAACTAGGGTCCACCTCATGAAGATACTCACCAAAACTTGAGGATGAATTCAGTTCTAGCAATACAACTCTCCTTTGATTGCTGACCTACCATCTTTCCATTTAGACTTTTCTATGTGACTGTTTAGATGCTAGTAAAAACTGGAGGCAAATATGGTAGCCGTCTTAATTGGGCCCATTTGCAGTAGATTATTGGGACCTCTTCAAATTGATGTAAGTTTGTTCTACAGAAGTCTCTAAAGGAGATTTCATTTGGTGATGAGGTTGTACCATTAAGCCTGACAGAGAAGGAATCCAATTTTTGGACAGATTTAACCAGGAATGAGGAGATGCATGGCGGGGTACAGATGGGGGCTAGGTTGGTAAAGAGCAAGTCAAGGATATTAAATCCTCTAGAGAATAGTCCTACAAAATGTTCTAGTATAATAGTGCTAAAAACTTCTAAGAAACATTAAACATATCCATTATTGAAATTGTAAGCATGCCAGTTAGTGCTTAGTTGGTCCAAGTGTTCAGCTTCTGCATTCAGGTTATGGAAGTCATCCTGCTGAAGAATGCATACAATGCCAGCTAAGAACTGTAGGTGTGCAGATGCATGCACTCTTACTGGTCTCACCATGCCATGTACTGCTCCATGTTTTCCAGCAAAGAAGAGTGTGTTAGGGGAGCACAGATGTCTCCTACCCACTGTTTTTCCCTAACCTCTCATAGATAATGGGTCTGATGCTTTTGTCTATCCCCTTCCTCTCTGCATAATGTTGTACACTGGAGGTAGACATGGGTTTATATGGCATGGGGGTGGTGATCAAAGATGAGCAGAAACTAAAAAACAAAAAATAAAACTTTACTATGCCATTTGTCAGGGTTGGCAGGCCCTTAGAGTTAAAAATATATGTAAGGAGTGTGGCAGGTGCAGTCTTCCACATTAGTGGGTTAGGATAAGTAAAATTTGCATAAAACCTGAAGCAAACTTGACATTTCCTTCTATATGTAAGTGAAGTTGAAGTTGTAATTTGCTATTGTTAAGTTTGTTAGCTTACAGTGTTTTACATATGCTGCACATACATTGTTATTTGTTTGTGTCTTTCGGCTTTTCCCAGTTAGGGGTCGCCACAGCGGAACTCCGGTCCGCTAATGATTGGCAGTAGAGTTTTACGTGCTGGCTTGCCAGGCCTAATGCACAATCTTCAACAAAGGAATACCCGTTCACACATGTCACCACACAGAAGACGCTCTAACTAAGAATCGAACGGGAAACGTGTAACTGTGAGGCGACAACGCTACCACAGCACCACCACCGCAGTTGCACATACATTGTTATATATATCTTAATCTCAGTCCTCGCCTGTCATTTTTTCAGTCAAACTTGTCTATGAGAACGGAAAAAGTATGACGTAGAAATTGCATTTTTTTCAGTACTTTTTTTTTTCTTTAGGGGAGGCATACATTTCTGTCATTTCAGTTTGTCTATAATGTTTTGGAAAAACATGTTTCAACAAGATACAGTAGAAGCATTTAAATGGAAGAGAGGCAGAATGTGCACGAGCTGTAGGAACAGAATGCATAAAAGTAGATAAAGAGAACCAGGGTATGCAAAGTGGGCAATAAAAATAGTGAGACTGATTCCAATGAAGTTTAAATAATGTGAAAATTGGGCAAAAGATTATGTGACTAAATATGAAAGCAAAATCAAATACATCACTCTAGAAGTGGTAGAAATGACGGTAAAGTGCAGTCTTACAACAGCAAGAAGTTATATTATTTATGCCACTGCCTGCATTGAACTATTCTCTAAGATATTAAAATATATGTATTATTAAAGAATGTATACTGATGCAGTAGTGATGAAAGCAAGATTAAGGTACCCATGTCTACAAAAAGGGGAGAACAGATGATAAAATTGCATTTGTTTAACATACTAAAGTGATAAAATTGCATTTGTCTAACATACTAAAGGAGTCTTTCATGTTTGATAGGGGATGTTTAAGGAAAATTGACATTCTGGTTTTCATCAGACATTAAACATGGCACCACAAGATGGAAACAATAGAAGTACAACAAATAGTATCATATGTTTGCAGACACAAGAATTGTGACATTATCAGAAATCTTCTTCTTCTTCTTCTTCTTCTTCTTCCGGCTGCTCCCATTAGGGGTCGCCACAGTGGATCATCTGTTTCCATTTTTTTTGTCCTCTCCATCTTGCTCTGTCACACCAACCACCTGCATGTCCTCTCTCACCATATCCATAAACCTTATCTCAGGCCTTCCTCTTTTCCTGTTACCTGGCAGCTTCATCCTTAGCATCCTTTTCCCAATATACTCAGCATCCCTCCTCAGCACATGTCCAAACCGATGTAATCTTGCATCTCTGGCTTTGTCTCCAAACCTTCCAACCTGGGTTGACCCTCTAATATACTTATTCCTAATCCTGTCCTTCCTCGTCACACACAGTGCAAATCTTAACATCTTCAACTCTGCCATGTCCAGCTCTGACTCCTGCCTTTTTGTCAATGCCACTGTCTCCAACCGATATAACATAGCTGGTCTCACTACCCTCTTGTAGACCTTCCCTTTCATTCTTGCTGGCACTCATCTGTCACAAATCACTGCTGACACTCTTCACCACCCACTCCATCCTGCCTCTACTCTCTTCTTCACCTCTCTTTCACACTTACCATTACTCTGAACTGATGATCCCCAAGTATTTAAACTCATTCACCTTCACCACCTCTACTCCCTTCATCCTCACCATTCCTCTATCCTCCCTCTCATTCACACACATATATTCTGTCTTAGTCCTGCTGATCTTCATTCCTCTTCTCTCTAGAGCATATCTCCACCTCTCCAGGGTCTCCTCCACCTGTTCCTTACTCTCACTACAGATCACAATGTCATCTGCAGACATCATAGTCCACGGGGACTCCTGTCTGATCTTGTCTGTCAACCTGTCCATCACCATTGCAAATAAGAAAGGGCTCAGAGCTGATCCTTGATGTAATCCCACCTCCACCTTAAACGCATCCGTCACTCCCACCGCAGACCTCACCGCTGTCGCACTATCCTCGTACATATCCTATACCACTCTTACATACTTCTCTAACACTCCTGACTTCCTCATACAGTACCACAACTCCTCTCTAGGCACCCTGTCATATGCTTTCTCTAAGTCCACAAAGAAACAATGCAACTCCTTCTGACCTTCTCTGTACTTCTCCATCAACACTCTCAGAGCAAACATTGCATTTGTAGTGCTCTTTCCTGGCATGAAACCATACTGCTGATCATTAATCATCACCTCCCTTCTTAACCTAGCTTCCACTACTCTTTCCCATAACTTCATGCTGTGACTGATCAATTTAATCCCTCTGTAGTTACTACAGTTCTGCACATCACCCTTATTCTTAAAAATTGCTACCAGAACACTTTTTCTCCATTCTTCAGGCATCCTCTCACTTTCCAAGATTTCATTAAACAATCTAGTTAAAAACTCCACTGCCATTTCACCTAAACACCTCCATGCTGCCACAGGTATGTCCTTTCCATTCTTCATCCTCTTCATAGCTGTCCTTACTTCCTCCTTGTTAATCCACTGCACTTCCTGATTCACTATCCGCACATCATCCAACCTTCTCTCCCTCTCATTCTCTTCATTCATCAGCCCCTCAAAGTACTCTTTCCATCTACTCAACACACTCTCCTCACTTGTGAGTACGTTTCCCTCACTGGCCTTTATCACCCTTACCTGCTGCACATCTTTCCCAGCTCTGTCCCTCTGTCTAGCCAATCGGTACAGGTCCTTTTCTCCCTCTTTAGTGTCCAATCTCTCATACAACTCTCTATATGCCTTATCCTTAGCCTTCGCCACCTCTCTCTTTGCCATGCACCTCATCTCCTTATACTCTTGTCTACTTTCTTCATCTCTCTGACAATCTCACTTCGTCTTTGCCAACTTCTTTCTCTGTATACTCTCCTGTACTTCTTCATTCCACCACCAGGTCTCCTTGTCCTCCTTCCTCTTTCCAGATGTCACACCAAGCACCTTTCTAGCCATCGTCCCTTACTAGCTCTGCTGTAGTTACCCAGCTATTCGGTAACTCTTCACTGCCACCCAGTGCCTGTCTTAACTCTTCCATGAACTCTACCTCACAATTACCCTTTTTCAATTTCCACCATTTGATCCTTGGTGCTGCCCTCACACTCCTCCTCCTCTTCTTGATCACCAGTGTCATCCTACAAACCACCATCCTATGCTGCCTAACTACACTTTCCCCTGCTACCACTTTACAGTCTCCAGTCTCCTTCAGATTGGCCCTTCTACAAAAGATATAATCCACCCGTGTGCATCTTCCTCCACTCTTGTATGTCACCCTATGCTCCTCCCTCTTGTTAAAATACGTATTCACCACAGCTATGTCCATTCTTTTCACAAAATCCACTACCATCTGACCTTCTGCATTCCTTTGCTTAACACCATACCTACCCATCACTTCCTCATCCCCTCTGTTCCCTTCACCAACATGCCCATTGAAATCTGCTCCAATCACCGGTCTCTCACCCTTGGGTAAAGTCATCACCACTTCATCCAACTCACTCCAAAATTTTTCTTTCTTATCCATCGCACACCAAACTTGTGGAGCATATGCACTAAAAACATTCATCATTACACCATTAATTTCCAGCTTCATAAACATCACTCTAGCCGACACTCTTTTCATCTCCAAAACACTCTTAACATACTGTTCCTTCAGGATAACCCCTACTCCATTTCTTCTCCCATCCACACAGAAATAAAAGCCAAAAATAAACTGGAGCATATAATTCCATAACCAAAATGCAGTGCCATATACACTCACATCTGATGTGAAACTGCAGTTACAAAATATGGGGAATGTTGCAGATATTGTCTAAAGGGGAGGTGGAATGAGGGTTCACGCCTGTAGTTCATGTGCTGAAGTAAGACCATGAAGGACATTTTCACATCTGTAGGAAATCCAAAGCTACTTTTAATTTATTATTATGCATGGCACACTACCAATTGCCATGAAAGGGAAACATTTTTTATTCCCTAACCGGAAGATCACATTATAAAGAGAGATGTAATGCTAACATCTGGAGATAGAGACAGAACAAGCACCCAAGCAATTTTTGACTCCCAACAAACATAAATGCCTGTTATAATATAACAAGGTTGTTTATAAAATGGCATTTTTATCAGACATGTGACCATAGCAATAGATCAGCTTCAGCAGGGAATTCCAAATATGGAGTTACCACAATGATCTCCTGATGGCAAGTGAGACTGGTGAAGATCACCTTAATAAGTAGGTGAGTGGAACAGAGCCCATTATGGAAGACTGCTTCAGCTGCTCCTATTAACGGTAAAGGTTTCAGGGTTTTAGTGTTCTAGCCAGTGATCTTTACTAAATAAAAGCTATTACAGAATAGAATGGAAGCAGGTCTGATCCTAGCATATCTTACCACAAAGACGGATAAACTAAAATTTAATTCCACTAGCCAGACTGGTATGATAGACATGACAATAAAATAAGAGAGCTGACACAGATATACATTTTTAATAAGTTAAAAATAAACCATGGAAAAGGGAAAAGTAATGCTAATGTTAGATTTTTGGGGTTCCAGAAATTGCAAACAGTGATGGAATACAGCTCCATATTCTAAACAGTTTGATCAATCAGTGAATACTATTGAAACCCATGAGTAATTTGTTGATCATATAGAACGGATCGTGCAAATAGTTTGTTTATATCTGTTCTTCTAAGGAATGCATCCTATATAAAGCTTATTTTTAGCAAAAGGAACATGTTTGAATGCATCTACGATAAAAAGTAATTACTCTCGCTAACTGTATGTATCAAGGGTAGCTTTTCAGTAGGTTAAGAAGGAACCAAAAGAGAAGTTATAGCCTGGTTCTTATATTCAGATGCATCGGTAGCATTGGTGGCAGAATGTCAGCACATTTCTGGAAATCTTTTTAGTGGCTCTGGATTTTGTCGATATGCTTAAGTAGGGGGAGAACACATCAATTTTACCCTGTGGTATGATTCCAAAGGTCAAGGCAAAGATTTTTAAAATGGTCATACAGCAAAGCCAAAAAGCCAACAACATGGCCAGAGACTTCATTAGAGAACTGATATTGTTTAAGTTTTCCTTTAATGATGTCTTGTTTAAACACATTTGAAGGTGATCCAGTGTCTGTGGTTATAAGTATTTGGCAACAGGGTCAATAACTGTTTTAGGTTAGTGGTCATAAGTCATCGGCAGTTTTAGAGAGGGATGTTTTGGCCAGAGGAGTTACTGAAACATTTTTAAAGAAAACACTTAATTCATTACAATGAGGGTAATATTAAAGATGTGTGCTAGTGGAGTAGAAAGCAATTTGCCTCCAAGTTTTTAACTATTAGGTGAATGGTATAGTTGGGACAGTGTTTGTAGTGTGAAATGTTGTTAAGTAAGTATCTGACCTGTTTCCTATTTATGGTTGAGAAGTAGAAAGGAGGATAGTCTAAAGTGAAGTAGGGTAATACAGTGGTGGCTGCTGTTGCCTGAAATGGGTAGCTGGAAGGCTTGGGTGAGTTGCAGATACTGGCCAGTATATCTTGTAGAATGTCTGGAGGGGTGGGCATTCTTTTTTTTTTTTTTTTTTTGATTTGGGAAATAATGTACTGCCGAATATGGCCTGTATGGTATTTCAAACATTCTTAGGCTGGTTAACTAAAGTAAAATGTAAAGCAGAGAGCTGCCTGAATTTCTAAGAATGGATAGTCATAATAATGATCACCCATTCACTAATAAAGGCAAAGACAGAGATCGAGGCTGCTAGGGAGTAACAGAGAGCAAGCAAAAGTACTACAATGGGATTCCTCTATTCTTCCACAAGTAGTACAATGTAT